>NW_021680541.1:657827-736319 GCF_001412515.2 Diachasma alloeum
TCTCTCTCTCTCTCTCTCTCTCTCTCTCTCTCTCTCTCTCATCTGTGGTTCCCGGTATCTTAGTCGGTAAGAGTGCCCGGCGCGTATCTGGGAGACCCGGGTTCGATTCCCGGCTGGGTGAAGCGGAAATTTTTTCTCTCTCAAGTCTAATTCTCTTAGAATTTTTTTTTTTTTTTTTTCTATTTTCTCATTATTTATATCTCTCTCTCTCTCTCTCTCCTTCACGCCCGAGGCTGGTTCACACTGTTACCAACTTCGAAATACAAAACTCACACTCAATTCATATAACGCGTCTCGAATACTCTATATCGTTGTATTCGAGACAAACATCATTCTATCCTTCTCCCTCACGGATTTTTTGGACAATTCTCGAACCTTCCATAACAAAAGGTATTTAAACCCGCACGCTCCCGACCAAATATATCAGTTGAAATCAGTACATTTCTCAAACCCGATGTAAACATATCCAACGTGCTAAATACAACCTTTATTCTGCTAAACCATGACTTATTATTCTACGACATACACCTAACCGCCACATTTTTTATCAGTGCAAAACTATTAGATTTTAAATATGAATCTAATTTCCCCATTCGAAAATGAAACAAATTTGATAACTCCTCCTCTACATTTAAAGATGTTGTAGTAATCCAAATTCAGATCCAGGCAATATTTTTGACACAAGGATTTATTATTTAATCGAATCGTTTTTTTTATTATTAGAGAAATTATCAAAATTCAATTCCACAAAAAAATAGTTCACTCGATTTTTATAATTTCAATTTATTTCACTCGAAAAGAGAAAGAGTCATCGCAACCGTGGAAGACGCAAAGCACGGACCGGAAGAAGAACTGCGGGAACAACTTTCGGGCTGCATCGAGCCACTTTTATTGACTCGCATTGTCACTGTCTTGATTGAGATATGCATATGCATTATGATGTATTTGGTCAAGGGAGGGGGCATTACGTGATGTCGATGCACTCAGGTCGCCCCGGTATGGATACTTGAATATCTGGTGATATCTTGGAGACAATTCCAGGCGTTGCCACCTAACGATCACGTGACCATTATATAATACGATTCGATTTTACCCTCTATTTTAATTTCTCGATTTATTCCAAGTCCAAAATTTTTCAAAATATTTCAGAAAAATTACTATTTTTTTTCTACATTTTTACCATTAATTTCATCTCCCTAGATGCCCTACTTCTCATCTATTAGAAGAATTATATAACAAGGCTTGACGACCAAGGAGGTGCCTTTGGCTCGTGTTGATAAAAGAACAACCAACCATTGACTTTATATTCTCTTTAAATTCCTTTTTTATGTTATCACCAAAAATATTGATCGAAAATGGGAATCGTTTCCAGTTGATTCCAAAGTCACATTGAACTTTCATTTGAGCTTTCGAAAACGCTCGTTATTTATTATTACCCGACTTTTTTTTCTAACCATCAACGCGATACCTCCCCTGACGTAATAAGAGGAACTCGTTGCTATCTGCGTAACTTTTTTAATATTGACTTGAACAAAAAAGTGAGTACATCAATGAAAAACTTGTAAGCGATTTATATGATGTAACTAAGGGTATTTTCCATGTAGCTTGTCTCGTTGTTATTTTATTGAGTAGGCATGATGTGAAGGTAGTGGAGGAGGTAGTTACTTCGTGTATAGATACCCGGTAGCGATCGGCTTGAGGTATTGAACAGTCGGACTCATTTAATTTAATAACATAAAATGAACAATTAATTATATACCATAGAAGGAACTGATGAGTAAAATGACCATTTGGAAGCATATTGCTAATTTATTAGTAAAAATAACTATACCCTGTGAAGACAAGAGCAATTTCCCGTTCGTTTTCTTTTGGGTGTATTCTAATCGATCTAGCCTATTTTGAACATCGGGTCTATTCTGACAAAATTTCTAAATTTGTATGAACATTTTCCGCACGTACCAAAAATTTTGGATGCCCTTACTCTCCGCGAATAAATGATAAACTCGGTTTTCAATAGAAATGCTCCACTAAAAAAATTCCTAAAATTCTCTAATACACTTGCTTCAAAGTGCTTACCCAATTCCTCGGATGATAGGATCACTCATCCCTCGACTCCCCCTCGGTGTCATAAATTAGCGCTGGGGTCTGTCGTACAGTATTTGCCGATAATATTTACCGAGACTTGTTCATATTTTCTCTAGTAATAATAATAACTCGTAGTTAGTAGCCGCAGGATCAAAGTGGATCATGTTTGATATTTCCGAGTCGGTCGGTTGGGTAACATCAAGTGGGCGAGAGTCCTCAGTAGTATTAATCCCTTCGCCAATATCACACTTACACACCCCATCTCGTTATCTACATGTCATATATTTTCGTTCCATCAGAACTATTTACTAACTAGATCCAAAAGAAATTTTATAATCAATTGAAGATTGAAAAGCTCCTAAGAAAAAGTTGTTGATTGAGTGATTCAAAGAAAGAAAAATGGAAAACAAGTAGGTGACAGCGAGCATATGACAATGAGCATGTCACTGATTGTGAGTGACGTCTTATTTTTTTCGCGGTCGATACATTGGCGGGCTTTCGAATGGTCTGAAATATTATAAATCTTATCGCTTTACAACACTAACCAGCATAAAAAATTTCAGATGTTTACTGCCCCTTCTATAGGTTCTATAAAAATTCTAATGTCTCAAATACTTCGTACTTTAAAAAACAAAAACAAATGTTTAGTAAAAAAAACTGCGCCAAGAAAAAGTTTTGTTTGATTCTTAGTGGGAAGTAGAAATTTTTTGTAAATACAAAGTAATTAAAAATAAAGCCAAGTCGGCAATGTCGAACTAACTAACATAGTGCACAATCAGATTTCTATGAGAAAAATAGTTTCAAATCGAATAAGGATTTAAAAAAATTCTCTATGAAATAAAAGTACATTAGAGTACAAGGGCACAAATTTCGTTATCGACGAATGTGAAGTTTATGCCCGAGTAGTCTATACTCTTTTATGCCACATCGTGCAGAAGCCGAGTCTGAACCACGCTGCGCGAAGCGCAGAATGCGATAAACTCGACTTATTGCACGGCGTGCCATAAAAAATTTGTAGAAGGAGAATCAACGTCCTTGGCGCGGATGAGAAGATGGAGGATTAGATTGATAGTAGACAGTTGAAAAACTCCGTGCCGAGAACGTTGGTCCTCCTTCTACTAATTTTTTATTTCATAGAGAATTTTTTTAATCCTTATTCGATTTGAAACTATTTTTCTCCTAGAAATCTGATTAAGCACTATGACTATCCATATTCGACATTCCTGACTTGGCTTTCTTTTTCATTTCTTTGCATTTTTCAAAAATTTCTCCTTCCCGCTAAGAATAAAACAACATTTATTCTTGGCGCAGTTTTTTGGACAAAAACATTTGTTTTTGTTTTTTGAGGATGGCTTCATTATTTATTCAAAATAAGGAACAATCGTTTTTGTAGCCTGTAAATATTTTTATTTTAAATTCAATTCAATTCATTTATTTTTCACATGATAGAACATCTTTCGAATTAACAATCAAAGCAAAACAAACAATGCTACTCCAGATTCATCATTTCTACCAACTTTTAATTCTTTATTCAATATTTTCCGACTTAATTTGTTTCTTCCATTCAATTTTTCTTTGATTTTCTATGGGGATTGCATTCTTTTGAAATTAATTGATTTCCTTTCAGAAACAGCTGAACAAAATGTTTACTTGATGGAAGTTTTTGTAAAAATATCTGTTTCTGTTTTTCGTTCGGAACATATTACTAATTATTTCGGAATAATTATAAAATTGTTTTCGTGTTCTTCTCATCTCACCGTAACCTCAGTCAGAGAATTTTTGCTCACAACATTGGAAATATTTCCTGTTATCACTCGAAGAAAAATACTTTTTTTATTGGACATTCAGCTATTTATGAATACTCAATAATTCATCACACAATTTTCGACAAATAGCACTTGTAGCACATACCAAACATACATCACAACCTCACAAACTAAATACATGTCCCAGGTCCGAATAGACATATGACGAGAAAAAATTCCCATTTTCGGCAATAGAAAAAGAGATAGAACACAGAGTTTATTTTTAGTTTTACTCTAATAAATGATTTCATATAGGGAAAAATATTTCCCGTGGTTCTCCATAACATGAGAAACTAAGTGGAACGCACTCATGGTAATACTTTCACGTTGAATGTGAGGTTCAGATCAACGCTACCAACGTTGTAACTTAATTATAACGCTTTATAATCTGAATCGAGAGAATGTGAATATCAACCCGTTGCTATGCACGTATTTTCTTCATTGTTAGTTCAAATAATATTACAGTTGCACCACTGAAAGGCTCATGGCCGATTGATATAGTGTAACGAAGGACGGTTGTTCGATTTGTCTTCTCGTTCTTATAATATTGTTTGGAGATTCTTTAGAGATAGTGGAGGGGGAAGCTCCGTCGTGTATAGATACACGGTGCGCTCGGCCTGATGTTTTGTACAGTTGGAGTCAAAACTTTTCTTGGCCGATACGCTACCGCGTATCTCGATGAACGGGAATACATATTTTCTGTCTAAATTTCAAGTTGATATTTTAATTTTTGCACAAGCTAGAGTGATTACAAATTTTTTTAATGAAAAAAACAGAAAAACGAAAATATCTTGAAAACTTTGTATGAACGGGTACATGTATTTGGATTGATTTAGTTAAAAGCTATCGAAACGAATATTTTGAAAAAAAGTGCAAAATATTACATATAAAAGATTTTCAGAAAAAGTCCAATATCTCCGAAACTACTAATGCGATTCAGCCCATCTTCAATATAAACTGTTGTTATCATTAGCGGGAGATTTTGTCCAAATTTCAAATTCATATCTCAACTTTTGCATAAGCTAGAGTGATGAAATTTTTTTTTTAATGAAAAACGGAAGAATGAAATGTGTCGAAAACTTTGTATGAATGGGTGTGTATGTTTTGATTTATTTAGATAGATGGTATCGAAAGACTATTTTGAAAACGAAAAAATCGGACCGCTAGTTTTGAAGATATTTGCGGGAAACAATTTAAAAACGAATCGCTTTTTCTAAAAAACTATTAAATCGATCGGGCTGAAATTTAGCATGGAGTTAATCCTTATTAAGAGACCTATCGGACGAATCTTTCGGTATTAGTTTAGCCACTGAATTACTAAATTAAATTACAATTTTCGAAAAATTGACCCCCGGCAGGTAGCGGTGGACATGTTCACATACAGACATGGTCGTCAACTTCGTATTTTTACGTTTAAAACCATTCTACATCATTTCCAATCAAAATTATAAAATGTGAAAATTGTAAGATTACAATGCTCCCATTCAGAAATAGAATGATTTGAATGACGAAGAAAATATAATTGAAGAAATAACAACCGCCAATATCCAAAAAATAATTTCTTGATTCAAATACATCTCGATTTGAATCAAGTACTTTTCCTACACGGTTCAAGTAGGAAAAATATGATGCAATCCATTCGGAAGCGAAAATTGATGTTTTCTCAGAACTTTTCATCTCTAATCATTTCATCCCAATAAATTCCTCTTCAATGTTTAAAACCAGAAATTTCACTAGCAACTCACCATCCTTCTTTCGCCAAAATTCAAAATTCTCATCACAATAAACACCGAGAAATTCAACCGAAATGGCATCGAAATTTAGACGATTTTGCGTCGCAGGATGTAATATACCAGTTTCACAGTGCTTATTAAGACACAGACGACTATAACTCCTCATGTATGCGCTTTTAGGGACCAGAGGGAATATGGATTGCACACAATGTGTTAAAACTGACTGCTCGGGATGTTGTATAAGGTGAATTTGAAGCAGGCGAGACTAGATATCTAATTAACAGGTTGACGACAATGGAAGAACCATTCGTCGTTCTACGATGAATACTATCGTTGAGTTTTCCATGTATGGGTGGTATTTTCATGAGGATGTTCGTAACGTATGTATGCCTATAATCAGAAAATGAAGAAACATAGTTCTCAGGCATCGGGGTGTAGATGCTATTCATTATTGTTCGGATTTTGCGTGTATGAAAGCTTATGGGAATTATGAAATAATGTTTAATATATATATATGAACATTGTATTTTTTAAATTTATTTTATTTGTAAACACGAAAACGCAATCTTTTCCGTGATTTTTATCTTATGATTCTATAAGAGCGCAAGTTTTCTTTTCATTCACTGTAGAAAACAAATCTTGACTCGATTTGTGCCGCTACTTGCTCTGAACAGAATTCAATAAAGTCGAGAATTTACTCATTTCAAGTAGATTTTATTGACGTGGAACGAGTGTCTACAAAAAAAGAGAAGTCGAATACGCGACTTGGTATTTTAAATCGTTATTGGAATCAGCCGGGTCAAAGTTTAAGACCTACCTAATCCTGTCAAGTCCAATAGGGTAACACTTACACGTTGTTGTATATAAATTTAATGTTTACTAATTTCTACGCATTATCATGGGTCGAATCATTTACTTCAGTGATTATAAAATTATCTTCAACTCCGCTGTCCTTCTAACACCAATTTTTTAATTAAGGGGAAACTACTAGGAGTTTTAAAAGTCGCGGGTGATTGGAGTGAGATTTTTCATACATTGAAGATGGATTATATGTCTAAAAACGGATAATTAGTACGAAAAAATTAAGCGTTTATTGTTTGTTTGCCCCGCAGACGCTTAAAATGTTAAAAATAGTTCCGTTCCTCCAATTTCTAAGCTACAGAGGTTTCTTTTTTTTCAAAATTTTTGAAAAAATGTGTGCAATATTAATTACGCATTCGTTTTTTGAAATTCGACTCCTATACAGCTAAGTTCATTGTATTTAAAATAAAAATATGCACCATCCATGTAAAATAGGCGGAAAAATTATCCTTAAAATATTGAAAATATATTTTGCATTCTTTCAGAAATATTTTTCAGGTTATTTTACATGAATGGTGCATTTTTTCATTAAAAAAATTACGAAATTAGCTGTCTAGGAGTTGCATTTCAAAAGACTAATTCGTAATTGCAATTGTACACATTTTCTCAAAAAATTAGAAAAAAAAGAAACATCTATAGCTCTAAAATTGGGGGCCCTGAACTATTGTTAATATTTCAAGCGCCTACGGGACAAACAAATAATAAACAATTAATTTTTTGCACTAATTATTGAGCTTTGGATATGGGACATTTCATGTCAATTCAGCTACCCTGGATTTTTTTGTGTTTCGGAATAGAACATTGGCATGTTTAAAGTCAACTACGATATGAGTGTAACATTGTTGCAAACTTTTATCCCCATAACTTCACTCTTGTACCTGGCAGACATGCCCGATATCTTTCGCAATAGCGTTAATTGCTCGAATTCACATGATTTTTCACTTATCATGATGATTATTTTTCCACGTACGAATTTTGGACAGTCAGGGCCAATCAGAATGCAGCATTTGATGACAAATGATAAGCTGTAGGAAGTTTTATTTCGGATATTTCGCACTAACTTATATAGTTTTTCCGTTATTTCGTACTCACATATATATTTTTCCGGATATTTCGTACTAACTCTTTAATTGTTCTCGGATGTCATTTTGAGGTTGCGTAACCGACACTCCTGACCAAAATCCGTACGTGAAAAATAATCGGACAAATACCCCTCGTGTTTCAAAATTATCTGGTATTTCCCTCAAACTTCCCTGCAAACAAACGATCGTGTCAAGTTTTGTTTGTTTACAACGAAGTTATCGGGAAATACCCGATAATTTTGAAGCACTCGGGGTATTACTACTAAATACTCGGTCGGTAGGGCGAGCGATTTCTAATCCGATGATTCGGGTTCGAAACCCAATGGGTGCCGATCAGGTTTCGAACTCCGAGAAGTCAAACGTTTTCCGCATGTCTTTAGTAAATGACCTTGGAATTTCTGTACACAAACATTGGACAATGGATACAAAAAATGGAAGCACAATGAAATCAAACGTTCCGAGTGGGGGTGAGCATAAACAACCGATTTCTCGGAATTTAGTTTCCATACGAGCCATAGAGTTGCCTCAATAATAACCGTTTGATTAGTCCTCATCACACACTTGAGTGCTGAACATCTCACACGGTTCATTACAGTATCGTTAACAAAAATTCTCCGACGGTTATTCTCCTGTATTTATTCTCCATCAAATTTAATCAAGGTAAGTGATGGTAGAAACTATTTCAGTAGTGAAGTTGTAAACTCAACCGATTGTTATTATTATTTTTTTCCATTTTTTTGAATGATCAGAACTGTTCTTCATTCTTATTCCACAAGACGCCGCATGCCGAAAGATGTGCAAATCCAATGCGAGTTCCTGGGGAGAAAGGTCACAATGGAAAAGACCTGCGTTCAATCTCAGAAAGACTACGACAGACATTTCCATTCTTGCCGGAAAATGCAAAACTATGTAGTTCCTGTAGGAAAAGAGCTTTGACTTACATTCCTGGATTACTACCCTCTGAAGCTTCATCGAATCGGGAAGTCTCTTCATCGTCATCAAATGTTCCAGCCGATCGTTCGTCCAGTGCCACACCATTTCTAGTAGACATTTCTACGAGCAATATTGCAGGGAGTTCTTTGAGATCAGGTAATTCCTTCCATTCAATTGAACCTGATCGGGATGTGATTTTCAACGAAGCTTCAGAGGAGTACGATGCTCCAACAGCAGATGATGATTCAGAGACAGAGCACCACAGGAACATTCCAGCAAATTTTCGTTCTCCACGAGAATTGGAATTGGAAGAAATGTTGGATGGACTCAAGCAAAAATTCTATACGATGACAGAATATTCTGAACGTATTTAACTTTTGACTATTGCTCCACCTTCATAGAGTAAGCGAAAGGTGAGCCGTGAATTTGGTACGACAAGGTACATGGCTGTGAGAGCAAAACAACTGCGAGAACAGAGAGGAATATTTGCATCAACAGTTGCGAAGGCTGGGAAATCATTGCCCAAAGAGACAGTTGAAAAGGTCCGGAGTTTTTATGAGAGTTATACTCGGATGATGCCAGGGATGAAGGATAAAGTGTCAGTCAGAATCAACGACGTGAAGAAAATAATGCAGNAATATTTTCTCTTCACTTGTCATTTCGTTTTTCTACAGTTTTCAACCCCTCCCCCCACCGGGGCCTGCGGCCCCTGGACCCCGCTTCTGCGCTCCCTCCCCTTCCCATCCCCCTCACCTTCAACGGGCCTTCATGACAAAAAATAGTATATGTGATACGGACCGTGTATACGGACCATGTATACGGACCGTGACGTCGGTTTGCGATTCGTGTGAGTTAGCAGCACTCGGCAGTCGGTAAGACAGGACTCGTGCTGCTAACTTCACACTCATCGCANCTCCTCGAGAACTTGAATGATCTTCATGAGAAATAGAAAATTGCTCATCCAGAGTCCCCGGTGGGATTCAGCAAGTTTGCGGAATTGAGGCCGAAACACTGTGTATTGGCAGGAGCGAGTGGTACGCACGTGGTATGTGTCTGTACCTATCATCAAAATTGTAAGCTGATGTTGGATGCAATCAACATTTCTACTCTCACTAAAAACTCATCATGTCCCCTTACCGACTATAAAGACTGTCTTGCAAGACTCATGTGCCCTAATCCAACGCCTGAATGCCACTTAGACGAGTGTAAAAACTCTCCTGGAGTTGAAGGATTATCGCTCGAGATGAAAGATCTCCTCCACGATGCTGTGATTGAAACTGTAGAATTCAGCACTTGGCAATCTGTGGATAGAACAATATTACAGACCCAGAGACTTCCAGTGTATGAATTTGTTGATGTACTTTGTGAGAGATTGAAAGTATTGAAATCNCACCGGGGCCTGCGGCCCCTGGACCCCGCTTCTGCGCTCCCTCCCCTTCCCATCCCCCTCACCTTCAACGGGCCTTCATGACAAAAAATAGTATATGTGATACGGACCGTGTATACGGACCATGTATACGGACCGTGACGTCGGTTTGCGATTCGTGTGAGTTAGCAGCACTCGGCAGTCGGTAAGACAGGACTCGTGCTGCTAACTTCACACTCATCGCAAACCTCCGTCTACAGTCCTAATGACACAATATACTATCGTGAAAGAACAAAAGGAAAATTTAATTGAGGGTGAAATTCTAGTGTAGGCCGATTTTTCGGAGAATTATTCTTTCGTAGCTCAAGATCGTTCCATTACAACAATGATCAATGCACTGTCCATCCTGTGGTGTATTATTATCGCCACGGCAATGATATTCGACATAGAAGTCTAGTCCTCTTATCTGACAGTCTCGTTCACGATACTACTGCAGTTCATTTAATGCAACAGATTCTGATACGACACATAAAACAAGTCTGTGCTGTCGTAAACAAATTGATCTATGTTACAGATGGTGCTGGACAGCACTATAAGAATCGATATAACATGGCTAATCTTTTGTCGCATAAAAATAATTTTGGAGTTGAAGCAGAGGCGCACTATCGTGCGACCGCGCATGGAAAGACGGCATGCGATGGCGTAGGCGCAGTCTTGAAGAGGGAAGCAAGACGAAGAAGTCTGCAAATTACTAATGGGGAACCTATTCTCACTCCAGATGGTGTGTTCCAATGGGCAAAGAATAATTTCAAGGATCTCGATGTGTTTTTCTATACTAAACAGGAACACGAGGATATGAAAGAACGGTTGAAAACAAGATTCGACAGTGCAAAGGCGATTCCAGCGATACAAAAATATCGGCTTCATTTCTGTGGGAGAAAAGGAATTATTGATTAAGAAATATTCTTCTGCGACTACGGGAGAAGTTTTTCCAAAGGCGAAGAAACGAAATGGACGACGTACATTAAGATAGCCATTGTGATTCAGAAAAGTTCGATTTCAAATTGCTTTTTCTCTATAATTTAATGTTTATTTTTCAAATTGCAAACTTAAAACAGATATATACTCTATGTTGATCTAAAAACTCATCAAATATTTGGTACTTTGCGAATTCTCATTGTCGTTTACGTAAGTAGAGCTGTTAATAATCAATAAATTCAACTTTTTTCTATAAAAAACTTGTTTTATCCATCACTACTTACGCATCTCATCTTCAAATTATGCCGAAAAATTGCAAGCTCATCCTTTCATGAGGCATTCATCATTTTTCAGGAACAAAATTTGGAAAATCTAATCTTTCATGAGAAAAAAAAATTTTCTCTCATCTCCATATGGCTATCCTATTTTGAAATACCCCGAAAAAGTTGAGTAATGTCATTATCCATCGAAGAAAAAAAAATTATTTGATTTTTGAATGGCCCCTGCATAACAGAAGGATTTAAATAACAAAAAACTTAAAAAATGATTCATTATTCTTCCTCGTGGTACTATCGGATTTTTATTCCAAAAGTATATGAAAAAACGAAAAAAATCTTTTTTTATTCATGAAAATCGGCCTATTTGTTCGCAAGATATGATTTTTNTCGTGCGACCGCGCATGGAAAGACGGCATGCGATGGCGTAGGCGCAGTCTTGAAGAGGGAAGCAAGACGAAGAAGTCTGCAAATTACTAATGGGGAACCTATTCTCACTCCAGATGGTGTGTTCCAATGGGCAAAGAATAATTTCAAGGATCTCGATGTGTTTTTCTATACTAAACAGGAACACGAGGATATGAAAGAACGGTTGAAAACAAGATTCGACAGTGCAAAGGCGATTCCAGCGATACAAAAATATCGGCTTCATTTCTGTGGGAGAAAAGGAATTATTGATTAAGAAATATTCTTCTGCGACTACGGGAGAAGTTTTTCCAAAGGCGAAGAAACGAAATGGACGACGTACATTAAGATAGCCATTGTGATTCAGAAAAGTTCGATTTCAAATTGCTTTTTCTCTATAATTTAATGTTTATTTTTCAAATTGCAAACTTAAAACAGATATATACTCTATGTTGATCTAAAAACTCATCAAATATTTGGTACTTTGCGAATTCTCATTGTCGTTTACGTAAGTAGAGCTGTTAATAATCAATAAATTCAACTTTTTTCTATAAAAAACTTGTTTTATCCATCACTACTTACGCATCTCATCTTCAAATTATGCCGAAAAATTGCAAGCTCATCCTTTCATGAGGCATTCATCATTTTTCAGGAACAAAATTTGGAAAATCTAATCTTTCATGAGAAAAAAAAATTTTCTCTCATCTCCATATGGCTATCCTATTTTGAAATACCCCGAAAAAGTTGAGTAATGTCATTATCCATCGAAGAAAAAAAAATTATTTGATTTTTGAATGGCCCCTGCATAACAGAAGGATTTAAATAACAAAAAACTTAAAAAATGATTCATTATTCTTCCTCGTGGTACTATCGGATTTTTATTCCAAAAGTATATGAAAAAACGAAAAAAATCTTTTTTTATTCATGAAAATCGGCCTATTTGTTCGCAAGATATGATTTTTCAAAAATTTGAGCTTTTGTTATTTGTCCTGGCCAAATAATTAATGTTAAAGGAGCAAAAATTTAGAGAAAGTATGCACTCATGTAGTACTTGACTAGGAGCATGCTAATTCAAGATTCTGAGAACCAAAAAATTCCAGGGTGGCTGAGTTGACATGGAATGTCCCATATATATATAATCGATCTTCAATGTTTAAGAAATCGCATTTCAACAGCCCACGACTTTTAAAACTCATAGTAGTCTCCCCTTAATAGAAAAATCGAGCGAATACGCTAAAAAATTCTATTGAATTTCTATTGAACTTTTCACTAGTTTTAGTCCGATTCTATCTAAAGGTTCAATAGAAAATATTCTATAGAAAAAGTCCATAAAATTCAATCGACGAAGCCATTTGTCTCCACAATTATCAGGAATTCAAGGTCATGGGATATTGGAGAAAACAATAAGCTGAACCTTGTTATTGTCAATACGTGACGTTTCGCTTACAATTCAAGCTTCCTCAGGCTCTGGAAATCAAACATATATACAAAAAATTTTCATTAATCATAAATGTAACATTGCAAGCGTAAAAACTGTGACGACACGGGTCGTCAACCCGTAATTTATTTTTTGTTGTAAAATTTGTTTATTTTCATTTTTAAATGAAAATCAAGACCTTCTTCTAAGGCAAAATTGTTAATAATCAGCCTCTAGGAGACTTCTCTCATCCATGAGAATCAGGAAAGGAAATAGGGTAAGGGGGGGTAGTACCGCTCAGCGGGTAATTTCGCTCACCCTGGTTTTGGACGATTGGCTGAGGAAAAAAAAAATTTTTTTTCCCTTAATAGAACAATTACATGAGAAAAACTTATTTTCATGTGAATTTTGAATTTTTCATCGTTGAAAGTGAGTGAAAAATCATACATTTGATTCCCGATGAGATCGATGTAAGAATTTGCCCCCAAAATTTAAGGTTTTTCGTCAGTTTATATTTTTGAATAACACGAAAAGTAATTGAATATGAGTTCGTCATACATTTATGAATCATTTGACAGTTCGTTGATAGCGAAAAATACCTCGGTTAATTAATTATTAATATTTATTGAACTCTCCGCGTTTGTTGGTAATTCCGCTCACGAAATTCTGCTAATACCGATCACTCTGTGGGTAATACCGGTCACCGAGTGACAGTTGAGGTGCATGAAGCAGTAGGCGCTCGACAAACAATCAAGTAAGTTTATTAAAATTGATTGTTATTGAATGATAAGATAAAATGGATAGAATAAAAAATGAACATACAATGAACACATTGTGTACTCATATTCTCCAAAACCATTCACTGGTACGAAAATATTCGTAGTACAGCTTTAGGGTTAGGTTAATATTTATTTTCGTAGGATGTCACCAGAAAAAGGACAAGAGTCCACAATTAAAGGAAAATGGAATGGAGAAGGAATGAAGACGGCTATTGAGGTTCGGGAAGGACGAAGTCTGGTACCGCTTTCGTGAATGTGGATAGTGGTCTCATGCAGCATGCGTTACGTCAACGTCAGCTGAGTAATACGTCTGTGATTCATGTGAAAATTAATTTATTATTTTTATATAGTTCATTTTTTATTATTGTATGGTTCGTTGGGAGTTTACCAAATGTTTAATAGTGATGTATCCAATCTAGTGTGTTCGTTAACATTTGTTTAACCAAAGGAGAATCTCAAAGATTCTTGTTTTTACTTAAAATAATTATTATAAATTTATGAAAATGTTCAAATAAAGTATGTCTTTGCGTTCAATTCAATATTAATATTTACAAGACGTGAGTAAAGCCTGTTAGAATGGAATTATAATCTTGCGGGCGGTGTAACCTTCACCTCGAGCGGTGTTACAAGCTCCCGAGCGGTACTACAAGCACGCCGAGCGGTATAACTCGCATTGTGAGGCAGTACCGATCAATCGTTGATTTTTATTAAATTGGTTATTTTAAATTTTGGGGCTGTTAAAAAAAAATCCCTTTTTACGGTTTTTACAGGCGAATTCGAAGAACCTATTCCAAAAATTTATTTCTTTTTATTTATTAGGGAAACTAGAAAAATTTCTCATTTTCCTTAGGTGATCGGTACTACCTCCCCCCCTTCCCTACTCCAAATCTTTCCCAATTTTAATACCATTTGTCATCTTTGAGTCGAGAAAAGGAGGACCTGAGAAAAATCGCTTGGGACCAAACAACATCCAGACCATCCCGTTGGCCACTCGCCATTGGAAAGGAGGATTGGACGATGGCGTCCCTTTACGAAGCCCGTGCTTTTCAAATGGGAGCAGAAGATGTCTTCAACCCAGGATCCATTGCCCTCAACCACCGAACAACTATGGTCCAGGGTACCCTGATGCAAGGAACGACCGGAGGGGGAAGCTCCCCCTGGTCTGACGAGCAAAACCTACAGGAAGTCAGCGAGGGATACTCGAATATGAATAATATTTCAACGTTGGGATTAATTCACGACATTTAATCTAAAATAATTTTAAAACATCGAGAATATTGATTCATATCCATTGAGGAGTTTTTGAGAAATAATTTTCGTGTAAATTAGTTGCGTAGAATATTCTAGCATTTAATACTTCTGTTAGAACTTCGATATCCAATCAAATTCCGTGTCTTATGAATTTGGGGGGAGGTTCCTCCGCCAAAACAAGATCAAGCAGGCATATCGGTTGGACCGGCCCAAGCTTGAGTATAGTCGTGTCCTAGCCAGCACGAGATGTAGTCGCAAAATAGTACTGTCCGCCAGATTGGCATTTATTTTGTTTATTTTGCGTTAAATTTATTATTTTTTATTATGGAGGTTGCTGTCTATCCTGAAGCAGGTGATTTCTCACAAATCGACAAGTGGGCAGAGCCGAATTGTTATTAAATTTGAGTGAAATTGTAAAATTGTAGCCTTTGTCTTGGCTATTCTTGAGAAAGCATCCAAGATGGCGTCTTGTCTAATTTTTCATTATATTTTCTTGAGTTGAGGCAGTTGTGATCAACTCCTCCTATATTTTTTCGATTTTTGATGATTACTTTTGGTAAATTTGAGTACAATATTGAAGTTCATTAGTTCTGATTAATTTTTGTGTGAAATTGAATTCATTGTATTTCGAGGTCACGTATTGACCCTCAATTGAATATCGATCCATACTATGGATATTTTGTTATAATTATGAGAATAATGTGGAATTATAACCCTTATTCAACTTTCCTGTAAATTTCATAATTTTTCTTTGTGTGAAATTATATTTGACTAGCGCCGCCGTGGCCGCGACATTGATGCCCCTTTATTATGCTTTTTCCTTTTTTTTTTATTTCCTTCCTTTTTTCTCCAAAATTAATCAGTTATCAGCGTTCTCATCGTTCTGAATATTAAGATTAATGAGAACAATGCATGTCAGTTCACCACCTGTTCAATTTCAATATTTCAATAAGTGATTTCTCAATTTTGAATTTCTGTGCTCACTGAATAAGATCTGATAGATTCTCGATTTCAACTGTAATTCAAGTCGGAATTCCCTTCAGAGTCTGACACAATAATCATGAAATTCAATATAACCCAGAATTTTCAATTTTTTGCCTCCACTTTCATCCACCTTTACTCCCCTGCAAAAGCATTCAATTATTTGTCTGGGAAAATTATCCAACAAATTCTGATGCCTTTTCACTAATTCGGAGTATTTTCTCCTTGTTCGTGATCTTCTTCACTATTCCATTCAAGGATTCCATTCAAGGAAACTTGGATCATTCATCTGCAATTTAGTCAAATGTTATATAAGATTCCAAAATTTTATGATTTTTTTTTCATATAACTCGAAGAATTTGTAGAATTGTTGAGAGCATTGGATGTTTCTCTCGTGTTAAAAAAAATTATTTTCTTTATTCTCATTTCAACCAATCAGAGTGCAGCCGTGACGTTGATACCCTTTCATTATGTCTGCTCTCCTTTTTTTCTTTTTCATTTATATCAAAATTAATTATTCATCGTCGTTCTCATTGTACTGAGTGTCAGATTAATGAGAACGATGCGTCTCGGTTCATTACCTATTCAATTTCAATATTTTAATAAGTGATTCACTAATGTGGAATTTCTAGGCTCACTGAATAAGATTTTTAATATAATTTTGAACTGAATTCTATTCAAAGGGCAAAACAAACATTCCAAAATTTCTTTCAGTCCAGATTTTTCAGTCGTCGCCTTTCCCTTTATTCCATGAACTTGTACCTTCAATAAATAATCTTAAACTTTCCTAACCTTCTAGAAAATCCAGCAATTCTTGTAATTTTTGCTTCCGAATAGAAGCATTGTAATCGGTCGATTTTTCGATTCGCTAATTTTGCTTGGAAATGATAGTCTGAAACGAAAAAATACAAAATTTGAGGACCATATATGTGTGTGTCCGGAAGTGTGTCGATTTTTTCGATAATTTTTATATATCACGACACAAAAAGGACTAAAGCTGAAGCTTGAAATCTGAAATTTCGTCACATAATTGGTATTACTTTGGAGCATTTCTGGGCGCAGTTTCAGTTCAATCGGCCCAGTAGTTTCTGAGGTACAGCAATTTCTAGAAAATCTTTGCTCCTCAATATCCAAAAAACCACGTGACTTGATTCAATTTTTTTGACGTCAAAATCTTCTTTGTGATGATATCTATCGGATCAAATCATAATATTGCTATGTAACTATAGACAGTTTGGTAATAATTGGCATTTTTCATTTTTATGAAAAAATTGTTGTAAGCACGATAGCGCACAGAAAAATCAAGATAGAAAGTTAAAATTCGGTACGATTGTAGTTCTTATAATATTACAGGATGGGATTGTGGATGGACTGAATCGGATGAGTAGTTTAGGAGATATTCAACTTTTTGGGAACAACTGTTATGCTCAATATCTCCGAAGCTATTGGTCCGATTGACTTTTTTTTTCAAAATATTTGTCATGATATCTTCTATCAAGATCAATCAAAATATGCATACCTTCCTATACAAAGTTTTCGAGATATCAGCGTTTTTCTCATTTTTTAAATTAAAATTTAATGTGGGCTCTATAGTACGTGTTAAACTTGGACTAAACACCTGAGATTCTGGCTGCTAATTTGCATGATTAGCCCACATTCGTGTATAAAATTTGGTGTTAATCGATTCAGTACATCCTGGCGTAGAGTAATTCATCCGAAACGCTTTTTTTCTGAAAAATCGCACATTGTTATTTTACCAATTTATTTTCCATCTCTGCATGACTTCAAAGATCATATAATACAAATTCATGTTTTTTTTATACTTCATACAATCTAATATTTGATGAATATTCGATAGCCATAGCTGTGGCAGAGACAGAGTTTAACGTGGTCTAATTTTTTAAGATTTGTAAATTTTATATTAATTTCCATTATTCAAAGTACGTTCATTAGTCACTATTACATTTCATGTAAATATTACGTTGATACTCTTGCCTACGTTGAATGACTGATTTTTTACGTGTGAAATTGGGATTGCTTCCATTCGGAAGCTTATTACCAATGTAATTAGTAGAGAGAGAAAAAATAGCAAAAATGACGCATAAAGTAACGGTCACATGCATAACTTCTGCCAGATAGGCTTCTACGGCTGCTTGTTTTTCTAACTTGAACATTTTGTAAAATTGTTGAAAAAAATCCGTGGAACTTAAATGTTTTAAATTGTTTTCTCTTTTCTCATTTCAACCAATCAGAGTGCAGTATTCGGGGTCACGCGATACCTTCATATCAGTTTGATTTGGAAAATTCGAACCTCGCATATCAATTATTTCCCTATTGTTTATTCCAAAAATTTTCAATATTTTAGAGATACCGAAAAATTTCGCTAATTTTCGAAAAACAGTGATTTTCTCACATTTCTGCTAAAAACTTCATAATTGTGTTGCATTCGTTGGAAAGTTCCCGAATCATCTTCAATTTTGGAAAGTAACCGACAATTTTATGATTATTTAGAAAACCTGCGAACTTCCTTCAAGTTTCTAAAATTCATTTCCTGCGATGGATTCTCCATTATTTCACCCGATGAATCCGAATATCAAGGTCCCCGAGTCGAATTCCTGAGAATTTTTTTGTTACTAACAAATTATTGATAAACAATTGACATCTCGGCTATTTCGGCCGGAAAAAAGTTTTTCTATAGAATTCGCGTGTTTTCGAAGAGAATAAGTTCTTGAATATTTTTNCCAAGTTCCTAAAATTCATTTCCTGCGATGGATTCTCCATTATTTCACCCGATGAATCCGAATATCAAGGTCCCCGAGTCGAATTCCTGAGAATTTTTTTGTTACTAACAAATTATTGATAAACAATTGACATCTCGGCTATTTCGGCCGGAAAAAAGTTTTTCTATAGAATTCGCGTGTTTTCGAAGAGAATAAGTTCTTGAATATTTTTCCGTATTTGCAACGGTTCCACCAATATAAATTCATAAACAAATGATTTTCAAGGTATTTTCTATAGTGTTCACTGAAAATGTTGACTGGAACTTTTTTTCGCATTTCCCATAATTACATAGGTTCTTCATATGATACGTAAGTGATTCATGAAGAAATCTACTTCCTGTAAACCGGATTATTTCTTTCTAATAATTTGTTTAAACGAAAGATGAAAAAAAGTCGATTTTCAATGGGAAAACTTTTTTTTCTGAAAATTCAAGATATTTCAAGGACGGTTAGTCCTTATGATATTTCCCCTCAACTCAACTGTCTATTAAATAAAAAGTGATAAACAATGACCAACGAATTTATTTATCATTTTTCATTGAACAAACAGTCGAGTTAAAGGCAAAAATCATAAGGACTTATCTTCACTAAAATATCTGCAATATTAAGAAAAAAAAAATTTTCTTAATGAAAATTGATATTTTTGTTTAAACAAATTGAAAGAAAATTAACGAAGTAGATTTTTTTATAAATCACCCATGTATCATATGAAAAACCCATACTACTACGTGAAATGCAAAACAAAATTTCAGTCAATATTTTCAGCAAATAATATTGAAAAATACTTTAAAAATCATTTGTTCATGAAATTTTATTGATAAAATCACTGTAAATACGGACAAATGTTTGAAGACTTACCCCCGTTGAAATCAGGTGTGTTCTACGGAAAAAAAATTCTCATCGGAAAAGTTGGCTTTCCAATTGTTTATTAATAATTCGTTAAAAACAAAAAATCTCACAGGAGTTTGACTTGGGAACCTCCAAATTAGTATTCAACGGATTAAAAAAAAAGAATTAGGTGGAAAAAATTTTTGCCCTGAAATTTATGCATTCCCCTCCCTTCCCCCCCCCCCCACCCTTGCATTACTATCTCAGTTGAGATGAAGGGGCTCCCTTTCATATTTATAATACACAACATATACATCAATTTACCAGTCTATAAGATAATGTACTTGTATTCTATTTCCGATAAGAAATATTTTTTGAAATGCGCGCCCATTTCCCTAGCAATGCCATTTGTTGATGATCTTATCGAAGCTTGTTCTCATGTTCGAGTTTCGAGTTCGACTTTTTTTTACAATCGATTCTCATTCGAGATTCTCGATGCTCTTCTTTATATATAAGGATTATTCTTGTTAAATTGTGTGTTCTCATTGTGTGGGTGTGGAAGGTAAAATGACAGGCTGGGAGTATCATCCTCCCTCCCCCTTGTAACAAGTAGAGTCTACTCTGATACCTGAGCTACCAGTCATTGCAATTCTTTTAAAATTGTTGAAAATTCTAAATCGAGAGGAGTCGATGCACTCTCGAAAAATAATTGATCGACTGGCGTCCAACATATCTAAGATTTCAATTAAAAATAATTCTATTCTTTATCCTAAATTTTTCTCCGAACGTCACAACTATCTTAATATTATTTTAATACATGGCGCCCAACAAACATAATTTTCCATTTTAAGAAAAGAAAAAAAAATTAAAACTTTAACTTTATGTGGCCTCCCGATAACTGGAAATGTCACAAAACAAACAAAATAACTCGGAAAAGCACAGAAAAAAAAATTCTCAAATCGGGTATACAATATTGTGGAATCAGGAATATCTGTATTCCGGAATCCGCGATTTTATATTGTGGAAAATTTTCTAGATTTAAAAATCCTTATATAAGGGGGACTGGCGCGATTCAGCGGCAGTCTTAAATCTGCAGTGAAACCGTTAATATCGCGAGAAGTGAACAGTTAGAATATTTTGGACGTCGATACGTCCATGGTTTCAGTATATGGTCGTGTCTATGGTTATTTTCGGAAACGGTCCTTATATTCAGCGCCATCTATCAGACTTCTAGAAAACCTAGACATTTCGAAGTAATTCGAGAAGTTTCTTGAAATTGCAAAGAAATTCAAGGAGTTTCTAGAAAACTCATGAGAATTCAAGGAGTTTCTGGGAAATTCAAGGGAATGCAGGGAGTTTCTAGAAAATTCGAGTGAATTCAAGACGTTTCTAGAAAATTCAAGGGAATGCAAGGAGTTTGTATGAATTTCGAGGGAATTCGGGAAGTTTTAAAAAACTTCGAGGGGATTCAAGGAGTTTCTAGAAATTTCGAGGGAATTCAACGAGTTTCTAGAAAATTCGTGAGAATTCAAGGGGTTTCTAGAAAATTTGGGGGAATGCAAGGAGTTTCTAGGAAATTCGAGAAAGAAGGAAAGACCATGGACGTATCCACTTACAATTACAGCTGTATCGAAGGTACAGCCGCCTGTAATTTTTTTTTTTGAGAATAAGAGCCCTGTGACCCGTTTTCCACCCCAACCTACCCTTCTCTCCACAACGGACCCCCTGAGCAGGACGAGCAACCTTTCATGTTTCCCTTGGCCTTTTAGTTTTAAGTTTTCTACGTTTTGAGTTTTGGTTCTTCGTTGGGGTTTCCGCTTCGAAGGAATTTTTCGGTTTGTTGTTTCCGTTGAGACAAAGAGCAACTGGCGTCCAATCATCGAGTTATCTTCAGTTTCTGACTTCGCCAAAGGAAAAGGACGAGTTGACGTCCATTTTTGTCCCAGCAAACATTGACCACGTTACAATTCTCAGTCGATATTGTGATACATGACTTTGCACTGGAAAAACTCCGGTCTTATTCTAAGACCGATACGTCCGAATCGTAAGTCCGGATTGTTAAGTACTTAAATTGACCTTAAAATCTAAGACCGTTCATCGATCTGATTGCTATTATTTTCAATTATTCAATGCTGCTTATCACAGTGGCGGGGGAAAGGACAGGTTCAATCCTAACTCCTTCTGACCTTCATTTTCGAACCATTAGACTTTGAGCCTTACAATCTGACACTTAGATTTGACCCTTGTGATCCTTAAATTCTGATCCTTAGATTTTGACCTCAGAAATTGGACCCTTATATTTTGACCTTCATATTTAGACCCTTACATTTCGACCCTTGTAACCCTTGAATTTTGACCTTTATATTTTGACTTGTAGATTTTGACCCTTAGATTTTGACCTTTATATTCAGACCCTCATATTTTGACCTTTAGATTTTGACCACTGTATTCAGACCCTTATATTTTGACCTTTATGAACCTTAGATTTTGAACTTCGTGACCCTTAAATTATGAATTTTCAATTTTGACCCTTCTATTCAGACCCTTGTATTTTAACCCTTATATTTTGACCCATATGACCCTCAGATTTTGATCCTTATGACGATTAAATTCGAACTTTGAGTTTTTGTCCCTTAGATTCAAAGCCTTCTATTTTGACCCTTATGACATAGATTTTGACCGTTGTGACCCTTAAATTCCGAACCTTAGATTTTGATTTTGATATTCAGACCCTTGTATTTTAACCCTTATGACTCGCAGATTTTAACCCTTGTGACCCTTAAATTCGAAGCCCCAGATTTTGACCCTTACGTTCAGTTCTTTGTATTGTGAGCTTGTGACTGTTAGATTTTGAACTTTGTGACCCTTAAATTCTGAACCATAGGTTTGGACCCTTATATTCAAACGCTTGTGTGTTGACCCTTATGACCTTTAGATTTCGGTCCTTGTGACCCTTACAATCGGAACCTTGAATTTTGACCCTTATATTCAGGCCCTTGTACTTTGACCCTCATGACCCTTAGAATTTGACCATTGTGAACTTTCAATTTGAAACCTTAGAATTTGACCCTTATATTCAGATAATTGTCGTTTGACTCTTATGACCATTAAATTTTGACCCTTGCGACCCTAAAATTTTGAACTTTCGATTTTGACTTTGATATTCACTCTTGTATTTTGACACTTATGACTCTTAGATTTTGACCCTTGTGACCCTCAAATTTGAAGCCTTGTATTTTGACCCTTGGGAGCACGTCTAAATATTTTTCGTCAAAAAAATTTCGTCACAAAAAATCGGCTTTTTGAACTTTTACGATTACAACGTGTGTCATAAAAAACTTTCAAAAACAACTTCTGTACAAGTAACTTTGTTAAAAAGCCGAATTAACCGGGTTTGTTAGCAACCCGTTATGTTGCTTATGATGAACGTTTGAGTGCTGTTGTTCGTGATTACGCTAATCGTTCGTAAATGAAATATTTGAAAGGAATTGCTCTGAATATCATCCTTTAATTGCATAATTTTTTTTTGTCTACTACTCATTTATTTTGTTAATAAAGTTTCGTTCAATATCATTGATAGGCGTTGGTTTTGCTTCCGAATGGAAGCTTTTTTTTCTTTTGTCCATTGATTATTTTTCAGGTGGTTTTTGAGTTGTTTTTTCATGGAATTTTTTATGAGAGAAGTTGTTTTTGGGTTGGGTTTATTTAACGAAAGTTTTTTTTAACCAAGTTTTTTTGACGTAAAGTTGTTTTAACGGAGTGTTTTTTAACGGACTTGTATTTTGACACTCATGACTCTTAGATTTGGATCCTTGTGACACTTAAATTCGAAGCTTTGTATTTTGATCCTCATATTCAGATCCTTGTATTTTGACGCTTATAACCATTAGATTTTGACCTTTGCCACCCTAAAATTTTGAACCTTCGATTTTAACTTTGATATTCAAACCACTGTATTTTGACCCTTAGATTCTGACGCTTGTGACTCTTAAATTCTTAACCCTAGATTTTGACCTTTTCATTCTGGCCCTGGTATTTTGACCCTCATGACGCTTAGAATTTGACCCGTGTGACCCTTGAATTTGAAACCTTAGAATTTGATCCTGATATTCAGACAATTGTCGTTTGACTCTTATCACCCTTAAATTTTAACCCTTGTGACCCTTACAATCGAAAGTTTGGATTTTGACCCTTATATTCAGGCTCTTGTAGTTTGACCCTTATGACCCTTAGAATTTGACCGTTGTGAGCTTTAAATTTGGAGCCTTAAAATCCGACCCTTTTATTTAGAAAATCGTCGTTTGACTCTTAAAATTTGACCCTTGCAACCCTTCCATTTTGAACCTTCGCTTTTGACTTTGATGTTCAGATTTTTGTATTTTGACCTTATGACTCTTAGATTTTGTCCCTTGTGACCCTTCAATTCAAAGCCTCAGATTTTGACTCTTATATTCATATTCTTGTATTTTTATCCCTATAACCCTTACATTTTGACCCTTATGACCCTTAGATTTTGACCTTTATGACCTTTAAATACTGAAACTTGGATTTTAACTCTTATATCGTGTGAGTTGTACCAAAAGGTTGTATAAACATTTTTTTTCATTTTCCCGATAATGTGTGCCAATGGTCGTCTAAACACTTTCCCAGGGGATATGAAATCTCCAAGTTTCAGATGAGTCTGACTCATTCCGATGTAATTTTTTGAGACAATTTGTTTGGTTTACATTTTTTAATCACAAACTTACATTATTAGTGATTTCGCCAATTATTGATCCGGTTTTGTTCTTTGAAAATTTCAATTTTGTCGAGACTTTTCAGCTGGTTTTTTCTACATTCAAAAGAGCTTTTAAAAAATCTTAATCTTTTTGACATCATTGTAGGAAAAGTCAATTTTTTCAATTTTTGCTTCCGAATGGAAGCTTTGTAATAGTTCAAAATTGAGTTTCCACATTTTTGTGTCAGGGTAACTAAATATGGTCTAAAAAGTCTAAATATGCGCTTTTTAGATGGGTCTGTATGTATGTGTGTATGGATGTGTGTGTACTTTTTTTCAATTTTTTTTCGGAATTTTCTTTATAGAAGCTTGATGAAATTTCATGATTTTTTCCATGGATACAGACGTTAATAGGTTCTATTCATCGACACCAATTAAAGTTGAATTATTCATAGAGTTTGTGAAATATTGGTATTTTTTCAAAAATCGATTTTTTGACGCTCCGTCCAAGAATTGTTATCAGAATGAAATTAATCATGGCTTAAAAAATTTGTATTGGTAGCCTCTTGATTCTATCAGAATATGATGTGAATCGCATCTATCACTGTTGAGCTTGACAGCACTGTCGACAGCATATAGTTTGTGAGATTTTTTTTTTCATTTTTTCATAATAAACTGGAAAAATTAACAGTCATATCAATGAAATCATGGCTCAAAAAGATTGTTTTGATGCTTTCTCGATGAAGGGCAAAAATGATGGAAACACCATAACTATTTATCAAGTTGCATAGTAGCAATATGAAGCTTTAGGTCATATGGAGGTTATATGGGGGTCATATATGGATTATATGGAGTCATATAAAAGTTGTACTGGGTCATATGAGGGTTATTTGAGGTTATTTGGAAGTTATCTAACGTCATGTGGTGTCATAACGGGCTCATACGGGGTTATATGAAGTGATATGGATGCATATTAGGTTCATATAGGGGCTGTATGAGGTCATATTGGAGTAGTATGGCATTATATGGGGGTCACACGGGGTCACATTGGGTCGTATGCGGTTATATTGAGATCATATGGGGTGATATGGAGTCATATATACGCGTTAAATGAGAGTCACGGTGTTATGGGGTCACACAAGGAGCGCATCAGCTCATAAAAGAGTCATCTGGGGGTCATACGGGATTATATGGAGTGATATGCAGTCATGTGGGCTTATATAGGGTCATGTGGGGCCATATAGATGTCACATGGAATCAGATGGGGTCATATGGGGGTTCTATGGGCTCATAGTAAAAGGGTAATATAGGGATCATAAGAGAACCATATGGGTGTCACTATTCAAAACAATAAAAAATAAGAGCAATAAATTTCAAAAATAGAGAACCATTCGGAAGCATATTGGCAATTTGTTAGCAACATAAGCTATACTCATATACAGAAAACGCGATTGTCCACTTGTTTACTTTTTGTCGACTTTTTGTTGAAATTCTGGTTGTCAGAAGAAATGATAAGACATTTTTTGAGTCTTCAATTGTATTTGGATGTAAATCATATACTATTATCAATCCCTCTCCTGTCACTATATATGCTGTATAGTGACCGAAGCTGTGGTTGTCGATAACTTCTTGATCATGACAATTGACTATTCCCGCTAAGACATATTCTTCATTACTGAAATTCAAAGTCATTAATGAAGAATATTCTATTAATCGATTCGGAAGCAAATTGCTAATTTTTTAGCAAAAAAATTATACTTAATTTACACCTGTGCAATGGGTCACTTGTTTCATTTGTTTTGTGAAACTGACTTTTTATTCGGAAAGTATCCAAAAATCAAGGTGGGACATGCTCTATTCTATCTAAACATTATTTCTGCCCTGTTTTTCCTCCTTTTTGCGTTTTTTTCATCAATTAAAAATGTTTGTTTTCTGTCCAAAACTTTTTTTGCGAAGAAATTGAAAAAAGAAAATTTTACTGGAAATAGTATATTGTGCATCAAGGGCCGAAAGTCATGTTTTCTTGCCCGAGGTGCACATGCTATTTTTTAACACGCCAGCAAAGGAAAGTTCGTATTTTGCTCTTTGATGAGCGGGAGGAAAGTACGAACTTTCCATGCAGGTGTGTGAAAAAAAAATATTCGAAGGTAATCGGGAGGGCAAAAATGTGTTTATTAACTCGTTGCTATGCGTGTAACTTTATTAATATTGATTCAAACAAAAAAATGATGGCATCAATGAAAAGCTTGTGGCCGATTTATACAATATATCTAAAAGTATTTTTTATATAGATTGTTACGTTTGTATTTTATTCATATCATTGGGAGATGGTAGAAGAGGTAGTTGGAGGTGGAGAGTGGTCGGAAAGTAGAAAGGCGTAGTCAGAGTTTAAACGTCTCCAATGAGCAACTGTGTATCTCGTTATTGCAATTAACATGTCGTGTGCAGAGGTAATTACGCTAAACCATCAATGTTTTAAGAAATCTCTACACGGAATTTCATTTATCAGTAAATGGAGAGGAAATTATTCACTATTTCAGATGGCATTTTTCAGGAACATGCGTTGTTTAACTTTCAGCCATGTTTATCCAGTTCACTGAAGATGGAATGGAGGTGGATGATTCTAGAAATAATAACCAAAAACTCAAAAATTAAAAATTAAAATCGCCCGACAAAAAATTAGAAATTGATTGAGTAAAGAAAAAACTAAACAACATAAAAATTGAACATTAAAAATTAACAGACACTGATAAAAAAGTTATTCTTTAATAGTTGAAAAAGAGAAAAATAAAACTCAAGTCCGATTGCACAAAAAGCTATTAACTAGTCAAATTGTTAGTTAAATTTGTTCTAATGTCATCCTTATGGATTAATTGGAATTCAACTGGGGATTTTATTAACTAACCTTGATGCAACCAGGCCCAAAGGAGGGAAATGGAAACTCAAAGATAAAAACTCCCAAGAGGCAAATGAAAACTTAAAAATAAAAACTCAAAAGAGCGAAATGAAAATTCAAAATTTTAATTCGAAGAATTTTACAGAAACTGAAAATTTTGTTTGCAACAAAAGAAATTTCAGTTTCTGTAAAATTCTTCGAATTCAAATTTTTCAGTTTGTGTAGTTTAAGAAAAATTGTCAGTTTGCGTAAAATTCTTCGAATTAAAATTTTGAATTTTCATTTCACTCTTTTGAGTTTTTATCTTTCAGTTTTCATTTGCCTCTTTGGAGTTTTTGTCTTTGAGTTGTCATTTCCCTCCTTTGGGCCTGGCTGCACCAAGGTCAGTTAATAAAATCCCCAGTTGAATTCCAGTTAATCCATAAGGATGACATTAGAACAAATTTAACTAACAATTTGACTAGTTAATAGCTTTTGGTGCAATCGGCCTTGAGTTTTATTTTTCTCTTTTTCAACTATTGAAGAATAAATTTTTTGTCAGTGTATGTCAATTTTTAATGTTCAATTTTTATGTTGTTTAGTTTTTTCTTTACTCAATCAATTTACAATTTTCCGTCGGAAGTTTTTAATTTATAATTTTTCAGTTTCATAATTTTCTTAAGTTATTTTTTTTTATTGATCAATTTAGAATTTTTAGTCAAAGGTTTTTGATTTTTTATTTTCAAGTTTTTTAGTTTTTTTTTTTTTTTCAATCTAAAATTTAAAATTTTTTTCTTTCCAAGTCCACGATTTCTTATTTTTACTTAATTTTGTTTTTTATTCCCATGATAATAACATTTGAGAAACAATTCTCTTTTTATTTCATTTTTTGTGGCATCAAATCAATTTTCAGTGTTAGGGCTGACGCACATCCAAAGAGATGTAAGGAAAGAGGAACAAGCATCAGAACCAATTCCATATATTTAGCAGATGCTAAGAATAGATAATCGATCTTTCCAATCCTTAGGAAATCATTTGGAGATATTTGGGAAATAGTTTTCGATATTTGGTAACTCAAATATTAATCAATATGACTTAATTAAAAAATTTAGCCGTATAATTAGCACAAATGTCCAAAATTCCATCGCCGACTTTTTCAGTTAACGTAAAATCAATACCAATGTTTGGAAAATTTTATTTATTCATAGTCTTTTTCTTCGAGTCTTAATTTTTTGAATAACAAAACGATAAAACAGTTGCACCCTTCACCCCTCTTACCATATAAGTTTCAATTGTTTTACTGACATGTTGGTAATTCGGGAAACACACATTTGTTATTCACAAAATATACACGCAAAGGAAAATGCTATTAAGTGGCCATGTAACTCAAACGGCAGTTACCATCAGAGTCGAAAATTTCGATTCAATCTTTTTAGGGTGGAACCATTATTTTTGACAAATTAAATTCTTAGGCCCTTCATTTCATGATTATGAAGGCCTAAGAATTTGATTTTTTTCAGAAATGATGCCCTTCCCCCTCCCTAAAAAAAATTGATCGAAATTTTCGACTCTGATGGTAACTGCCCTCTAAGTTACATGGCCACTTAATTAGGGTGATTGTCGGCCAATTCACGAACTAATGGCGCCACGTGGCTAAGCACTTTTCAATGGATTAGACAAGGAGAGCATGCATCTAGCCAACTTTGCTCAATGCTTTTCGCAAATGGACTGTATAGTTACCTGCTGCCATCTGATGCCGCTTTCCGCGAATGCCCTAATAATCAATAATTTATTATGGATGAAACTCCATATATGTAGCAGATGTCAGGGCCGGCAAGTTCCCTCTGGCGGTATGGAGAACTCCATACCCGGACTTCTCCCGGGTATGGAATTCCATACCCGGAAAAGTATGGGAAAAAATTGGTTTCAATTTGGGGAGAAAAATTATCCCTACAAAATACCTTGTGATGTCCTGAGATTTAAATTTATAGATGGCACTATTAATCTGCCATTCTACTCCGTGAGATTTGAATTATTATTGAAAGTATTTTAAATAAATCTTAAATTCCAAATAAACCGAAAATGAAGAATAAAAAAAGTCTGGAATGCAATGAACAAAGAGAACGAAAAAATAACTTCGCGAGCGTGAGAGAAACCGTTACAGAAATAGGAAATGTCAAACACTTGGGTTTTTGTTCTTATAATTTACAACTCTCCAAAATTCACGTCGCGTAAACACTTTCCTCGAAAATCCAAAATTTAGAGAGGAAAATAACTTCAACGGTCATGGTCCTATGTCGTAAAATCTCAGCTCTGTTTCATTTCGAAAGTTTTTCTTCTCCATGTGGCCAACACGTGTGGGCTCTCCTTTGTTCATTGTATCGCTGGACTGAGGGGCCGAAAATCCTCCAGGAGGAAAACTCGCCACGTCACACGCTCCCCTTCTTCCCCCTTTTCACTTCCCCGTTCTCCCTTGAGTTACTCTTTTCACTTTCCCTTGGGCCAGGGCTGCGTGCGCAACTTTTGGTCTAGTGGGGGTTGCTAGACCCATCCCTTGAAGATAAGTTTAAGTTTAGGTCAGTCCCATCGTGGCTGTTCTACGATAAACCCTTCAGCTTCTCTCTTCAATTAGTTTTTCCGGATAGTTATCTTTGAGTTTTTCAAGAGTTTTATAAGTTTATTTGTATCCCAAGTTCAAAGTTTTCGAGTTCAGTTTTATCAAAATAAAAGTGTTAATGTGCTCCCTAAAGTACCTGTGTATTGGATTTATTTCAATTTAACAACCGACTGTAATGGTTAGGTGGGTGAGGTGTTGCTCCGGCGGACATCCAAGCTAAGCAGCGTTGAGCTGGGTTAGTATTTGGATGGGTGACCGCTTAGGAACACCTCGCTCGCACAAAAATTACGGGCGGTAGGCACGGTGTAGCGGCCTAGTGTCTCCATCTAATCAGTGTGACAGATGGATAGATTAGGGCACTGCACATTCGGCCGGTTGTGCGACTGGGGTTTTACATGGTTTCCCGTGCAGTCCTAGCTCGAATGGGGCACAGCTAAGAGTAAGACGGCCATGATACCGCAGATAACAATGAGAGAAAAAGTATAAGAGGGGAGGCAGGCTAGAGGAGGGGTTTCAAATCGAGAACTACTTCGATAAAACCAATGAAATAGAAAATTGAAAAAAAAAATTATTTCAATTTAACCCCTTAATCCAATTATTCTACAATTGAACGAGTCAATTTCGATGGAGTCCTCATCAAAGGTTTGACGACTAACGGATCCAGGTTTGAAGTTTGGCGCTTAGTAATCAAAAGACGCCACTGTCCTCCTAGTAACATCTTCAGGACATGACAACCCGCAAGTAGGCCAAACCTAGCGATCAAGTGTGAGGGTCGAGAATAATTGAAAAATCGCGCGGCGTATGGCAGCGCCTCCGTGGAATGATATTTGAGACCTTTCTCTCCCACTATCTGCGTCCACCAATCAGATGACTTATGTGAATCGTGGCAGGGGCGTCGCATCTAGCTGTTTATGCCGAGTCTAACGTACAGTCTTCCCATAAATTTTATTCCACGAACCTCAACTGAACGTAATCCGTTATTGGTTAGCCAAGAGTATCCCTCTTCTCTCATTGGCCACGGACCCCTACTCAGCTGAGGCTAGTAGGACAGAATTTATTTTCACGATTGTATACTTGATGAAAGGACAGTGGGAAGGATGGGATGGCAAGTAATTAAACAGATTTACTTTGTTTGTGCTGAGTCTTTAATTGACACATGTTCACTCCATAGATACAGGTGTTGAAGTAAGTTAGGTTATGTTATACCGAGTATGTACCGACGAAGGTTAAAGTGGCCTCGCAGGCAAAGTAGGGATTGACTCCATATTCAATCCTCCCACTCAATTTATACTTTGCAAGTGATCATCATTATTTTTCGTTTTTTTTTCTTGTTTCAGCACAGTTTTGAATTATTTATGTTTCATTTCATGAGTAAACGATTTTGTAGTCGCAGTTAGAATTTTGTATCAGAGACTGGAAATACAGTTTAGAAAAGAGAAATCATTTCGTTGATAATTAATTAGAACTGATGACGACTATTTTAGTTTTATGACCCCAATCATGTCCCTCAATCTCTTAAATCTAGTCTTAGGAAGTGTTTTTGTGAAAATGTCAGCTAGATGGGTTTCGGTGTTAATGTATTTTACGTCCAATTTGTTTTGATTCAATTTTTCGCAAATGTACTTGTACTTTATATCAATGTGTTTTCCCCGTGAGTTGAACAGTCCATTTTTAATCCACTGAATTGCACTTTGATTGTCCACATGTAAATTGGGACGATTGATTTTACTATAAATTTACTAAATTTTGAGCCCAAGACGTTTTGCATATGGTATAATTAACTGCAATGAATTCCGATTCACTAGTAGACTGAGCAACCATGGTCTGTTTACGAGACCCCCACATGATTGGTGAATTTCCCAATTTAATCAAATAACCTGTCATTGAATGTCGTGTAACGACATCATCACAATAATCAGTATCAGTAAATGATTCTAATCGTGTTATCTCAATACGTGAGCTGAATCTGATCCCATACTCTACAGTCCCCTTTAAATATGTGATAATTCTTTTTACCGCGTTCCAATGAACCTTTTGAGGGTTCGACGAGTACTGGCTTACTGCATTTACTGCAAAGGTGATATCCGGGCGAGTTATCATGGACAGGAACAGAAGAGTGCCAACTGCCTCTCGATAGGGTGCTTTAAGTGGCTCGTTCTCTCCATCAGGGGCCTGGTGCATGCTGAGATTCTGATGAGTGTCAGCTGGGATGCTGACAGTGTTGGCCTTGCTCATGTTGAATCTTTGGAGAATTTTCTGCGTGTATGCTGATTGGTGGATGAAAATTGAGTTGTCCTCGAGGGACTCAATCTGGACACCTAGAAACAGACTGAGTGGGTTAGTTTTGATCTCCAACTCACTTTTCAGGTAGTGCAGAAGTTCTTGGATCTTCTTCTTGTTCTTGGAGGCCACCAGTCCATCATCCACGTAGATAGCCAACAGTAGTTGATCCTCTGAGGTCCCTGTGGTCTGGAACACACAGGGTTCCACACTCGTACATCTTTTATTTAACTTCTCAAGGCATTTCACTAGTCGTTGGTTCCAGTAGGGAGATGCCTGCTTGAGCCCATAGAGGCTCCTTTGTAGCTTGCAGATCCTTCCGCTCCCATCATCAAACCCCTCAGGTTGTGACATGTACACCTTTTCGTCTAGATTTCCATGAAGAAATGCAGTTTTGACATCGAACTGCTGGGTGTGCATTTCTTGAGCTGCAATCAGAGATAGTATGATTCTAATTGCATTAAAACTCACCACTGGGCTGAAGGTCTCTGTGTAATCTAATCTTTGCTTCTGCTGACACCCCTTGATAACGCCTCTCGCCTTCAACCTCTCTAGCCCAGTCGGGTCCATTTTTAGCTTGAAGATTCATCGATTTTTCAACACATTGGCTCCTTTGGGTCTGTCGACCAGGATCCAGGTGTGATTCTTCTCCAAAGCGTCCATTTCTTCACTCATGGCCTTCTCCCACTGACTGGCGTCACTGCAGTTACGAGCTCCAGTGATGGTCCTTGATTCTGTGCCTTCTACTAGAAGCATGTCCTCCACCTGGCCTCCAGGAGGTGTCTCTTGCTCTCCTTCTTTCTCTCTCGATCTCGAGCTGTTCTTTGAAGAAACTGGAGATGCTGGTGCAACAGGAACATCCTGGGGTGAGTCTGGTGGTGAAGACGAGTCCTCAGTCGAAGTTTCTATTACTATTATTTCTGGTACTTCGATGAAGTCGCTTCGTTCTTCGTCGCTGAACCACTTATCACTGGACCACTCTCCTTCGGCTGGTACCGATGGCATTTGTTCATTTTCGGACTCGTCTGAACTCGACTCGTCAACTGGAGCGCATCCAACACTCCTTCGATTCTCCTTCTGTTTGGTTGCGTGTTGTTATATCTGGGTTGCATCCTGGCTGTTGTCCTCATCAAACACTACATTACAGTGAGTGCTTACTATGTGTTTCTTGGGGAACCAGATCCTGTATCCCTTGACATCGTCATCATACCCAACTAGGTATCCTTGCTCTGCTTTTGGATCCCATTTCCTTCGTTTTTGATCAGGTATGTGAACGTAGACTTTGCTTCCAAACTTCCTGAAGGTGTTTAGATCAGGTTTCTTCCCATGCCAAAGTTCGTAGGGAGATTTCATCTTCTCTGAGCTCGCTCCCGTGCGATTTAACATGTACACTGCACGGTTGACTGCCTCTGCCCACAGTGTTAGTGGGAGCTTCGCCCCATATAGCATTGTCCTTGCGGCTTCTACGACAGTTCTGTTTTCTCTTTCGATCTTGCCATTTTGCTGTGGCGTGTAGGGAACAGACATCTGGTATTTAATGGCATTCTCTTCGGTTATTCTTTTGACTTCGTTGTTGGTGAACTCAAGCCCTTGGTCGGTCCGCAGGGTGTTTACCGTCTTTTTCGTCTCTTTGTTCATCCTTGCCAGGAAGTTGTTGAGACATTTGGGAACTTCGTCTTTTCCTTTGAGAAAATAGACCTGTCGATAGTGGTAGTAGTCGTCCTTCAGTAGCAGGAAGTATCTGGCTTTTCCCAGGGATGTCACCTGCATGAATCCACACACATCTGCGTGGATTATTTCTCTAACCTCGGTTGTTCTTGAGCTGCTCACTGGATGAGGTTTTCTGTGCATTTTCCCTAGCACACATGGTTCGCAGAACTCAGTTTCTCCAGATGCTTTGATCCCCAGAGAGTTAAGCAGGCTTTTCACGTGCTGATAGTTTTGATGAGCTAGCCTTTCGTGGCACATTTTGAGACTGCAGACTAAGGACTCTGCTTTTCTACAGTTTCCATCTGGAATTGCACTTATTACCTTGAATCTCATTTTGTAGAGCTTATCTTGACGATCTCCCACTGCTTGAGTGCGTCCATATAGCTTCAAGAGGCAGGAATTCCTTGTAGCTTCTTGGATTAAGCCTTGGTCCAGTGCCATACCAAGAGAGTACAGCACGTCCTTCAGGTGCCGTTCTATCCACTTTTCTCCATCATGAGCGAGTATGTTGATGTTTCCTTGTCCAACAGCTCGCAGTTCAGTCCCGTTTCCGACTCTCACTGTGCCCCCAGTCTCCTTCATGTCAATAAACCACTCCCTATGACCCGTCATGTGATTGGTGGCCCCCGAGTCGAGGTACCAATCGTTGCAGGAAGTCTCCGATGATGGCATGGACAGTGATATCTCTGATATGAGGGCCCCACCACGTGGTTTTTCACTTCTCGATGATGTGCCTTTCGTGTCCTCGTCGTATCTTTTTGAGAGCTCCTTCAGCTTCGTTCTGCACTCAAACTCGTAGTGCCCCTCGAGGTGACAGTAATTGCACTCTCCATCGCGTTTCCCTTGCTTTGATCCCTTTCGATTTGGTTTCTTTCCCTTTTTGACCTTGAAGTTGGAGCCAGGGTGTGAGGCATTCGCTTGCACTGCAAACGCACCAGCCGTCTCTGTAGCCATGTTGCCTGCTCTCGTTTCTTCTGTTGTCAACCGAGTTATTAAATTTGTCAACGTCCTTTCCTTAGAGGACGTTGACTCCCAGGCTGTACAAAAATGTTTCAAGGCAGGTGGAAGAGTCATCAAAATCTTTGTGATTATCATATTATTTGAAATTTTCTCACCCAGGGATGTCAAACGATGTGCAAGATCTTGTATCTTGGCGATATGAGCTGTTATCTTATTGGCGGGGTCCTTTCTGCTGCTAAACCACTCCTGCTGGAGCATGTGTATACTTGTGGCAGTTTTTGTCTCGAATGTGTCCTTGAGCTTGGTCCACATGGCCTCGGATGTCTCGCAATGCATGACGTGGAGCATTGTCTCTTCATTGAGTGTCTTGACAAGGAATCGTTGGGTTTTGCCTTCGATTTTGAGCCGGGCCTTTAGGTTTACTGCATGAGCTATAACGATATCTGCGGCTGCTCCTTGTGCAGGTGGCGAAGGACGTGGTGTTGTTCCGTCCACGTGTCCTAGGGCTTCCAACGCCATCAAATTCACTCGGCTTTGGAATTTCCAAACCGCCCAGTTCTCAACTCCTCGGAGTTTGATCAAATTGGTGTTATCCTCGAGATGCATGGTGAGGTTGTTTGCACTTGTTGCACGTGGGCTTTGTCTAACCTCGTCACTTCCAATGGACTCGTATTACAGGGTTTTTTTTTCGCAAAATTCCCAAAAAACGTCACTTGCCAAACTCCCGAAACCGTTGCAAATGGCCCATAACCTGATGAAAAGACAGGGAAGGATGGGATGGCAAGTAATTAAACAGATTCACTTTGTTTGTGCTGAGTCTTTAATTGACACATGTTCACTCCATACATACAGTTGTTGAAGTAAGTTAGGTTATGTGATACCGAGTATGTACCAACGAAGGTTAAAGTGGCCTCGCAGGCAAAGTAGGGATTGACTCCATATTCAACAATACTGTATTGGCTCTTTTCACTACCATCGTGTCGAATACTACGTTCCTGCATTTTGCACTCTAGATGAAGTACGATGGACAGATTCATATTTAAAAAACCCAAACGACAGGAAGAGAATGATCCAGTTTTATCAGACCCTTCTCTCCATTCAAAAGCGACTGAAAACAGTAATGAAAATGCAGGTGAGTTAAGTTTCCAGAGTTGGAAAAGGTTCCTAACCACTGAACATGCAAAGAGATGAAATAATTCTGTTTCATCATTGGCCTTTAGGATGATTCATGATATCTATTGTAGGTAAAACTCGACCAAAAAAGTTTCCAGAATGGGAGAAGAACTATCCATGGTTACGTTTAAACGAAAATTCTAAAGCTGTATGTAATACGTGTACGAAGGCTGTGAATTGTAAAATGCCTTTACCAAATGACAGTCGTGCAATATCATGTCGAGACGCGTTTGTTCTACATGGCTTCGATACGTGGAAAAATGCAACAATTGCTTTCAAGGCCCACGAGGAGAGTATATTTCATTGCAGTGTTGTCAAAGCTTCAGAGGATGTGAAGAAAATTAACGTGAGGCAAATGATGTCAAATGGTATCCAAAAAGGAATGCAAGAGGCAAGAGCAGCACTGTATAAGATATTCGGTTCTGTCAATGTTCTGGCTCAATAAGGGTTGGCTTTCCGGGGTGATGGCAATGACGAAAATTCGAACCTAATGCAAATACAAAGGATGAGAGCTGAAGACTGTCCAGACTTGAAGACATGGCTGAAAAGGACTGGATTTAAATGGATTTCTCACGAATCGATCAATGAAATGCTTCAAATCATGAGCGTGAAAGTTATCCAAAAACTTTTGACTGACATCAAAGCAGCAGGTTTCTACTCCTTGATTATTGATGAAACGTCCGATATAACGAGATGTGAGCAGATCTCTGTGTCGATTAGAATTGTTGAGGAAAATTTTGCTATAAAAGAGATTTTCCTTGGATTTTCTGAAACAAGCAATACGAAGGCAGAAATCCTATTTAAAATTGTAATGGATCTTCTCAAACGATTTGGACTCGAAGTAGACAAGTTAAGAGGTCAGTGTTTCGATGGGACCTCCAATGTCAGTCGAGGGCTCACATTGGTGATGCGGAACCAAGGGCATTATATATTCATTGTGCGCCACATAGGGTAAATTTGGCTGTCCAAGATGCCATGGAGAAGGTTTCTTGTGCCAAAGAGTTCCTTGGAATTGTTAGAGAGCTTATTACGTTTGTGAGAGATTCCCCAAAACGTTTAGCGATTTTCAAGGACCTGCAGTCGCTGGAAGCACGTAGCGCTTCATTCATTGGATATTCTCATTACCAGATGGTGTGTGCGAGTCAAATCCCTCAAGACATTTCACATGAACTATCCAGCACTCTTGGAATTTTTCTTCCTCACGACACAAGCTGAAGACTCGGACCCAAGTGCAATGGCCAAAGCAAAAAACTTTTCAGGTTGACTGGAGAGGTTTCAATTCTATTTTATGTTGGTTGCAATGATCAATATATTTGACAGGGTGGCGGTACTTATCAGACAGCTTCAGGAAATCAATATGCACATCACTAAATTCTACGAGAAAATTATGGCTGTTAACGAATCTCTTAAACAGATGAGAAGTCAGGGATTTAAAGAAACGTGGAGGCAAGCAGTTGATGGGGCGAAAGACGTGTTTCTCAATGAGCCAGCAATTCCTCGAGTTCGAAAAATACCAAAACGTCTCGATTCTGGCTCAGCTGCAAATCAGTTCATATCAGCAGAAGATTACCATCGCAAAATGTACTTCGAAATTCTTTTTCGACTAAGGAAATGAAATTCTTGTGTCAAGTTGAGAAGTCCATCATTGGAGCAGAAGAAAATGGTAACAAAGTTCCAGTCCTCAACATAACTCAAAATATATTCAAGATGCCGAGACAAATTTGATAGCCGATCCCACCAGGCTTTGGAGTCATATTAAAAATATGCGTACTGACAATAAACTTCCTTGTGTACTACAAGGTTATGGCACTGAGATAACTGATCCAAAGGAAATATCACAAGAGTTTGCAAACTTTTTCAATAGTGTGTACACTGGGAAAAAACATTACTTTTGCCAAGGAATCATTTTCTTGGGAAAAGAATTTATTTTTTTAGGAGCTTATTTCTCTAGGCCAGTCATTCCCAGGTGGTCCATGCCCATCTCCAAATATTACAATTATGTTGAATAATGAGATGATTATGCTACATATGACCTTGACTGAATACGCTTCATTATTTTTCAATTTTTTCAAATTCGAGGTTTTCTAACGTATAATAATTTGAAATAATTTTAAAGGTTAATAATTGTCAATGGAGTTCATTCAAGGTCATATGTAATATAATCATTCCATAATTGAACATAATTGTAATATTTAGAGATGGACTTGGACTCCTTGATAATGACTGGCGTAGAGAAATACGCTCCGCAAAAAATAAATTCTTCTCCCAAGAAAATGATTCCTTGGCGAAAGTAATTTTTTTTCTCAGTGTATACGACCTCAGTCAATGCTCCCGCTGGCTCCTTGGTAGAATTGCGCGCTCAGTGCAACCTACCTAGGCCTCCTCGGCTTGGTGACATGTTAACAATTACACGTAGTGATATAAAAACTGCAATACTTAGCCTTCCATCCAAACCAACCGCTGGAATTGACTTAATCCACAGTTTTCTAATAAAAGATTTTCACTCTAACTTCATTGAACTACTGTACACCATTTTTAACCTTGCTCTAAAGCAGGGTGCCTTTCCGGAGCAATGGAAGAAGGCTAAGGTCATGCCAGTTTACAAGTCGGGTGGTAAGGATGACGTTAGAAACTATAGGCCTGTCTCGCTATTGAACAATTTCTCAAAGGTCTTTGAAAAGTGCCTATACACGATTATTAATAATAAATTTAAATCAGAACTGTCTCCTCGCCAACACGGATTTACTTCTGCCAGGTCCGCTGTGACTAATTTGTCGAATGTAACGCAATTTTTGGGTGTCCGTACTTTTTTCCTTTGGAAAAAATCTCTCGGAAAAATACTTTTTTTTCAAAATTACTTGTGAAAAATTTTTTTCCGGAAAAGACTACTTGAGAAAAAAAATTTCCGGAAAAAATTATTTGGCAATTTTTTTTTCGGAAATAATTTTCCGGTATTAATTTTTTTGGGAAAAAATAACTTTTTTAGAGGAATAATAACTTATCCAGTCACATTTGATTGTAATTCTTTCTTTTTTTATTGCGGAAAATAATAATTGTTGATAACTGTAAATATGATAATAGTTAAAAAAATATTAATGTGAACTAAATCTAATTAGCTGCAAAAATTTCCTCAATCCATTAAATTATTTATAATGAAATATTTTGAGCAATGCTTCGCAAATATTTTACAATATCACTTGAATTGTGTTAATGGAAATAATTTTGAGCTCACGAAATTCCCAAGGATACATATATATTTGGGTATTAGCCACGGCACAATATAAACACTATACGAAATAGTGTCATAAGTGGGGGAAATTAATCTCCAGTCGATTGTCGCTATTCCTTCCAACGTCAATTTTACTATCGCACCATTCAATACATTTTCAGCTAGAATCTAAAGCCAAAATATGCCCATTAAGTCTAAAATTTCCCTGAACTTCTGTCAAAATTATTTTCTGTACATTTTTCATGTAAAAAATGGATTCTATTTTTTTTCTGACATTTTTTCCAAGGAAGTAAAAAAAAAGGAATTAAATTCCGGGAAAAAATTTTTCCCAAGTAATTTTTTCCGGAAAAAAATTCCGGGAACTTTTTTCCGGAAGTTTTTTTCCTTAGGGAATAAGTGCGGGAACCAATTTTTGAACAATGCGGTGTCGAGGGGAGGGCAGGTTGACGTCATTTACACGGACTTTTCGAAGGCTTTTGACCGACTGAATACCGTATTGCTTTTGCAACGGCTCAATGAATGCGGCATTGGTGACAGACTATGTTGTCTGCTCAAATCTTATCTAGCCGACAGGCATAACTATGTCTATTTCAATAATGTTCCTTCTGAACCCTTTGTTCTCTCCTCAGGGGTCCCACAAGGGTCAAACATTGGTCCTTTATTATTTAACATATTCTTGAATTCAATTTCGTCAGCTATTACTTGTGAATTTGATTTTTACGCCGATGATGCTAAATTGTACAAAGTGATTAGCTGTCCTGAGGATTGTATCGCACTCCATCGTAACATCTCGAGCTTTAGTGATTGGTGCACGTCTAATGAACTACCCCTGAATGCGAGCAAATGTGTTTGCATCTCCTATTATTGTAATAAATCACCAATTCTCTTCGATTATTCAATTGACAATGTTGTACTTAAACGACCACAGACATGTGTAGACCTTGGGGTCATGTTCGATAAGAGCTTAACGTTCTACCCACACATTAAAGGTATCATTCTCTGTGCTAAGCGTACTTTGGGATTCATTGTTCGTAATTGTAAATCTTTTTCAAACATCTCAGCGATCAAACTACTTGTCAACAGTCTTGTTTGTTCAAAGCTCAACTATGCCAGTATTGTGTGGTCACCGACGTACTAAAATTATTGTAAGAAAATTGAGTCTGTTCAAAAGAGATTTTTAAAGTTCTTGTCATGGAAGGTTGACTCTGTGCATCCGGAAAGGGGTTGTGACTATAGGGCGCTGGGCGACAGGTTCGATTACCTCACTCTTGAACAGCAAAGGATACTCACAACCATTATGTTTATGGTTAAAATAATCCGAGGTAGAGTTGATTGTCCCACTTTACTGGGTCAGTTATAGTTACGTATTCCCCGCATAGAAAGAAATATAAGCCAAAACTTATAAGTGAGATATAGTGATTTTGCCGGAATTATATCTAAAATATATCCGCCTTGTATACCAGGTATATGCTAAGTATACCCGGTGGCATGTATGTATACACATATGAATTAAACTGCGGGAATACTGCGTTCGATTTGAACTTTCTGGAGTCATAAATTCCAGAGATCTGACCGACACAGAGCAATATTTGCAATTTTTGTTACACGCTGAATTAATCTTTGTGTAACTGTTTATTTATTATGTGAAAGGGGAATTCTGTGGGAGGAAAATGTTAGGTGTGAGGAGACTTGGATATCTGGAGACTTGGAATAATCACTCACGTTTCTAGCACTTAACTTCGATATTTATTCTATAACAATAAAGATAAAGTTACAATTCACAAGACAAGTGTACCGTCGATAAGGTATTTCTTCAATAAGCTTCTGTTCATTATTGACTATCAAAAGTACATTTTTGAGGACAAGTTGGAGATTCTTAGGTGAAAGGGATGAAAATTTGCCACTCAATTTGCAAATGATTGGTCAAGAAGACCTATGATGGGAGGGACTATATCCTGATTAGAGAAGTGTAGTAGAGAATTCGGATGTCAAGAAATGAGGTGCAGGTGGAGAAGTTAACCCGGGCTTGGGCCTTTTCCCCAATTGCAGGGGTCCGAGTGAAAGTACCTAGGTAAAGGTTGCAAGGGATTATCGAAGAACGAGTGCAATAAAGGGAGCAGAGGTGATCATTACAGTTGGGATGTGAATACTTCAAGGATGCTGTCGTAAAACAATTTCAAAATATATAAGTTTGTTGTCAATGGAGGGATTAGGATAGTTTGGCGATGATTAAAATGCTGAGAGATGTCCTTTACAAAATACTTCAGGGAATTCGAGAATTACATCAATAAAACGATTCTAGTTTTAAATGAAAATATTTCTAAAGATTCGAACAAAGATCTTTCAGAAGTATTCTTGAATCAATTTTATGATCACGACTGTCTAGACGATGGAACTGAATTTCACTAAAATTCTACGAAATTCTATTGGGAAAAAATACTTGAGTTGAGAGAGGCAAAATTCTAATAAAGGCATGAAAATAATTTCAATCAAAAAAAAGGTAATTTCACGTTTTGACACGCAACGACATGTATCAAACATATATCCAACATATATCCAACATATATCTCAAATATTGCATTTTTTGCCGGAAAGTATTCCACATATAAGCGGATATAAGTGACATATATTTCTGTATATACATTTTTTCCATGTGGGTCCACCAAATTCACTTAGATCGCGAGCCCTGATCTATCTTTCCTTCCCGGATAACAATCTATCCACGTCCTCACCCATTTACCAGGCCAGTGTGGGTCTAAATTTATTCACTGATAAACATCCGGAAGTGGATCTAATGTGCGATTCACTTCACTCTATCAAATCCAAATTAATCGATCTTGTCAAATCCTTGGTTTAAATTTATCACACAAACGCTCTCCGCATCTAGGATAAATTCTAATCTTGTGTTGCACTTATGGTATCTTAAGATACTATCTTTAAATATTTGCATACCATTATTTTGTATATTACTTTTTGGGACCTATAATTGGCTAAGGCTGTTGTTCCTGTGTACACAAATAAATAAAAATAAATAAATAAAACAACTTCTTTCTACAATCGAACGATCGAGAAGAATGAAGTCATTGAGGAGCAAAGTGATTTTGATGAAGACCAACTACATCTTCATATGACAATATTTCATGACATACTGCGGGAGAGGAATGTTAAAGTCTCCAGTCTCATGGACGTGATTCAGTTCCTTAGAGAAAATCCTTCAGAAGCCTCTTTACTTCCTCAATTTGCGAAATTAATCAAGTTAGTTCTAACTGTACCCCACTCTACCTGCACAGCTGAAAGGTCATTCTCTACGTTAAGAAGATTGAAAATGTATCTACGATCAATAACGAAACAGACCAGACTCAATGCTATTTCAATATTGAACATTCATCGCGAAGAAGCTGCAGCACTGAATCTCGACCCAATAATTGATGAATTCATTTTGAAAAGTAGGGTGAGGACGAACACGTTTGATCTGTCCAGCCAGATGAAGAAATAAAACTGATATTTTTCAATACCCATTGGTCGACATTTATTTTTATCTTTTACTTTTCTATCTACACATTCTTTTGAATTTTCCCATTTTTCTTTTACCCTCGTAAACCTTGGGACCCTAGTGATCCGTCTCAGTGCCTGATCCTTGGTACCTACAACGACTGCTCCCTCTCCCCCCCCNCATATAATCACGATCGAACTTCACTTATAGGTAAGTTCGTTTGATCGTACAATTATTCGCCGATCTCACTTAAATTCGGCCGTTGCGTCGACAGTACATAATGCCACCTCTTATAGATGCAACGTACACTATTTCAATACAAGGAAGTCGCCGGAATGTTATTCCGGACTTGAGGATAAACTATTCCGAATTCTGGAATATTATTCTGGAATTGAGAATTAAATATTTTGGATTCCGGAATATTATTCTAAAATTGAGGATGAAATATCCCGGATTACACGGCAAAAACGAATGTCTGAATTCCGTACATCTATTGCAGATGTTTTCAAACACTAAAAAACGTCTGCATGAAATGAAAATTTGTCTGAATTTCAAACATGAATTAAGATGTTTGGGCAGTCTTTGTCTGAAATTCGGATATATTTTCATTTCATTCAGAGGTTTTATAGTGTCAGAAAAATGTTTACAAAAGGTGTGTGAAATTCAGACATTCGTTTTTGCTGTGTACAGAATATTATTCTGAAATCCAGAATACAATACGCTGGATTCAGGAATACACATATTCCTGATTCCAAAGTATTATATATCACATTCGAGCATACGTTTTTTTCCGTGACAGATCAAATAAATCAATAAATCGGCCAATACGTCCAAATAATCACAAATCTCGTAAATTGCCTTGCGGTTAAGTACACAGTCAAATTGTTTTCTATTAGAATCCATATCGAGACCTTTGAACACATTGATCAGTGAACAATAACAGTCAAAATTTACAATTATTGATGGTATTGTCATTCTTACATTATTATGAAAAGGTCGCTAGTCCGACTTGGAATGTGAAGGGAATAAGCGTAACTGGCGGGGGACAATTTGTTTTAAAAAGTAAATTCAAGAACTTTCCTCTTGAATACAAGAAATCATCTCTCAAGGATTAATTCTCAAAAAAAATTATTCCCGATAAAAAAGACAGGAATGCTAAGTGTAATGGAACGTTTGGCTCGATGAGAGGACGTGAAGAAATAAGAGTGGAGGAAAATCCAAGTAATTAACAACTTTTTGAAGCCCAACGGATAATCTCCGGAGAGATTCCCTTCGTTTGGCTGGAAAGAGTTTTTTACCCTTGGTTATATACCATTTTTTTTTCTGTTATGCCTGCCTCACTCCTTCATCCGAGAGCCGTGACCATTTGACGGGCGAAGGCAACGTAGACTTGAGCGTCGTAGTCGTCGTCGTTTCGACGACGCCACCCGTGTTTATAATTAAACTTTTTCTTTTTGTCTTCTTTTTATTCCACCCCTTCTGTCTTTGACAATTCTTTTTGCAGGGCTGGTAAGTCCTTAGTGATTGTAATTGTCAGGATCCCTCATTTCTACGCGGATTAGAAGACGTACAAATGGATTACGGTAATCGTGCTTAATGAAGAGTGAATATTTTTCATCTTGTTTCATTTGAAGTTGTTGAATGGTGGCGCACTGAAAGAAGAAATTACCTGATAGGACGAGAATGATTTCTTGCACGAGACAAAGAGAATATACATCGGATCAATTCATAATAGATTTCAGACAGCAAGTCGGTGCTCTTGCGAGAAAAATTAATAGTTAATTTTCAGATCCGAAACTTGACTCAACTCGAGTTTGCGACTTCAGGAGTAGAAATTTTGTCGGTTTATCATCGGTTACCGATAAAATGCAATGGACATGCTCACTATTTCTAGGTACCCGAAAAATTGTTTCTAAGGAAATTGTTCCCCATAATTTTTTTCATTGCGCTAACTTCTATGTTGTTTTTATTTGATTCTTCAGAAGAGGAAACAAACTTACCGTGATACGTATCAATGTAAAAAGCCAACATTCTATCATTTTGAAGCAGTATTGATTGACATTTTTCAAGCGGACTCGAATTTGGGATTTCATATTGTTCGGTTAGTTATAAAATGTGTTTAGTGATCTTCGTTTTTTGTAAATATATTCATGACCTTACAATTTGCTAGTTATTCGTTTCTTTTTTGTAGTCATTTCTTTTATATTGAGACTGGTTTTTGGAGTTGTTTGGGGAATTCCTGTTGTTGGGGAACAATTTTCCGAGGAACGATTTTCTGGGCAACATTTCTCATAGGACCCAATTCTATATTGGTTTCGACCCACAAGGAACTTATGAAAACGTCACTTGTTACCTTACAATGTAACAAGTGAGTCACGTCACACATGAGTTACAAGTAGGTTATAACTCGTGATTATTTATTCACCTAATTATTATTAATAATCACTGATGAATAACGCATCAATTGCCATGGAAAAGTATTTCCAATGATAAGAATCGATTTATACATGCAGAAAAAAAAATCACATTTTCCATGAGTAGTTAGCCATCTACAAGTGAACTTTACTCGATGTTACTTAACTTTGGTGATCGTCTGTTATACTGAAGTCTAAGTCCGCTATCCTGTAATTCTTGGCAATAGATGCATTTAAATATTCCATATGAGGCAAAAATTCGTATTCTGTGATGATTGACTTATTATTATTATACCTAAACCTCACTTTTGAACCGCATTTCTGACCCTTATTCTTTTATTTTTATTTCTGACCATCATGATTCCTATCTATTCCATATTTCTGACGCTTCTTCCTGACCCTTACTATTACGCCTCATTGCTGACCCTTGTGACTAGCATTGCTGAAATTCATTTCAGAGCCTTGTTTTTCACTTCCATTTCTGATGTCCGTGATTCTCTTTCTGACCCTCATTCCTGACTCCCGTCACCCTTATTTCTGACACTTATTTCTGATCTTTATTTTTTATCTTCATTTCTGACCTTCGTGATCTCCGTAGTTTCAACTCTTCTTTCTATCTATAATTTTAAACCATCACTTTTGACCTTTGTGAGTCTTATTTCTCACCTTCATTGCTAACCGTTGTTTTTGACTCGTATTGGGTTACTGATGGGTTTTCGACCAGTTATGGGCGGCCGGACTAGGACAATTGAATGTCGTTGATACCTTGTAAGGGACAAATAAGTTGCACAGGGATTGAGCTACATAAGTTAGTGGTTGGTGGTTAACTGATCTGCGACCGACAACCATTGTCCCTACTAGGATTGTTCTGTTTCCAACCTACGGGTTACACGTCGGGTACAACCTGTGAGTCAGTAACATGCAACAAACTCATAGGTTCCGCATGCATATTGGGGGCCGCCTATGAAATTCCTACACTGTAAAAAAATTTGGTGTGAAATTGACACCGATCAGTGTCTCAATGAGTCCACACCGTTTTTGGTGTGGAGTTACGGTATTAAAATTACACCGTACCGTACGACATCGCATGTAAAATCTGGTATTAATCTGAGTTTTGAGGCTTTCGCGGCTATTATTAATGACATTATTGGCTTCCGGATGGATGCCGCGTTTGCCTTCAACATTGCGCCGATGTTTCGCAAACATTGCAGTCTGCATCTTCAGGGCTATGAGCTCCGATTCTGAGCTCCGATGTCTGGGGGGTGTCCTTATATGTCTTCCCCTTTGATGGTGGGGGAAGATGAAGGGGGGGTCAGCCAATCGTATGGTTTTAATTGATCAGCTGGTCAATTAAAAAACCGGGAAGTTTTTGATCAGATAGTAAATTAAAATCTGGTATTAATCTGAGTTTTGAGGCTTTCGCGGCTATTATTAATGACATTATTGGCTTCCGGATGGATGCCGCGTTTGCCTTCAACATTGCGCCGATGTTTCGCAAACATTGCAGTCTGCATCTTCAGGGCTATGAGCTCCGATTCTGAGCTCCGATGTCTGGGGGGTGTCCTTATATGTCTTCCCCTTTGATGGTGGGGGAAGATGAAGGGGGGGTCAGCCAATCGTATGGTTTTAATTGATCAGCTGGTCAATTAAAAAACCGGGAAGTTTTTGATCAGATAGTAAATTAAAATCTGGTATTAATTCAACACCAATCGGTGTCCCAAGTAGTCCACACCGGATGTTTTTACTGTATACTCGGGTTGATTCAGTAAACCCGAACCCGGTCTGACTTGATTTAAGTAAATTCTGCGTCTTGATCCAAGTAGATTCTGCTTGATTTCGGTCGAATTTGTCTTGATTCAAGCAAATTTTGCCACTTCCATCACATCGTATTCTATCTAATTCAAGTAGATTCTGCGACTTGATTCAGGTCGGGTTCTACCTAATTCAAGCACATTCTGCACTTTGATTCAGGTCACGTTTTACTTAATTCAAGTAAACTTGATTTAAGTGGATTCTGCGACTGAGCTCAGGGCGGATTTTGCGTTGAGTAGATTTTGCGATGTCATGCAAGCAGATTGTTCAACCTGATTTAGGTCGGGTTCTACTTAATTCGAATAGTTTCTGCAACTTCATTCTAGTTGGCCCGGGATAAAAATTTTTAGTCTATGGGATCTCTCCAAGACTGTAAGAGACTAAAATCAGTCCGTCTGGTACTCCCGTAACTGGTTTCGCGTCTCGGAGAACCTTTGGTGAGAGACTTCAGTCTATCTAAGGCTTCGCCAATACGGTAGAGACTGGAGTCTCTTATTGAAAGATAGGGACTTGGAATTTTCGGGAATGATCATCCGGATCTCGCTAAAATGAATTATTGATTCATTAATTATTAATTAAATAGACACTGGAGCAAGTATAATATAGTGCAGGGGATGACTGGAGGGGGGGGGGAGGGATAACGAATTGCACAATAGAGCAAGATGGGATAATCTGGTGATCGGATGATGGGTGAATGATATTGTGGGGTAAAATGGGATGAGTGGCGAATTAAATGACAGGCTAATTAGCTAGTGGGGTGAAACGTCGAGGTGAGGTAGACTGGGACAGCCTGGATGATGAGCGAATTTGAGCCGCGGGGAGGGGGAGGGTGGGGGTGAAATAGGACACCAAAGTGAATTGAACGGCGCACTAACCTGACTATGGGGTGAAATGGGATAGTGGGGTAAAATAGAATGACGGGTTAAAACCGATCAGGTTTAAATCTTTATTCTGTCTAACCCCATTATTTAATTATCAATTCATCCTGTCCAATTTTGCCTTGTTGTCCTATTTCGCTCCCGGCCCAATTTTGTCCATTGTCCAATTTGCCAGGCTGTTCCATTATACCCACCGTCCCGTTTTACCACACTCTCATATTTGCCAGGCTCACCCATTTTACCCCGCTATCGATTTTATTCGATTATTCCACTAAACACCATTATTTAATTTATCTGCCGCTCAATTTAACCTTCCGGCTAATTAGCCTGCCATTTAGTTCCTCCCATTTTACCCCACAATCTGAGCAGTGAATTGTATTCTTATCCTGTTTCCTCTGAAATTCAATTATTGACCCCACCATCTAATTTAATTCCATCATTCAATTTACCGAACCATAAATAAAACAAGCAGGGGTTCGAGCCTATTCGACAGAAGGCATACTACCGTTTCTTTTTGCGTTATTAGTTATTTTCTTCTTTTCATTTCTACCAATTCCATTGGTAGTAAGCTTCTGAATGGATCCGGTCCTCGTGTCTGTGACAGGCATATGCGTATGCCTAGTACCAGTACTTTGCATAATACAAGGATTTTAATGAAAAAACAGAAAAAGGGGAATATCTCGAACACTTTGTATGAACAGGTATAGACGTTTTGAATGATCTAGGCAGAGGACATCAACATGAATATTTTGAAGAAAAAAGTTGAATCGGTTGCGAAGTTTCAAAGATATTCAACATAATAGATTTTCAAATCAAGTAGAATATCTCCGAAACCACTGGTGCTTCAATACGAACGATTGTTATCACAGGAGGGATATTCTGTCTAAATTTTGAGTCGATATCTCGATTTTTGTACACATTAGCGCGCGTAACAGGATTTTAATGAAAAAACAGAAAAGGGGAAATATCTCAAAAACTTTGTATGGATGGGTATATATGTTTTTATTGGTCTAGATAGAGGACATCGAGATGAATATTTTGAAAGAAAAAAATCTAAATCGATCTAATAAATTTAAAGATATTCGTGAAAAACAGTTTAGAAACGAATCGCTTTATCTCAAAAACTACTTGACCGATCGGGCTGAAATAGTGTACAGAGTTAGTCCTCATTAAGACCTATAATCTGACACAATTCCAATTTTTTTTGAATTATTGTAGCCACTTAATTACTCAATTTTCTAAAAATTGACCATCGGGAAGGTGGCGGTGGACATATTCACATACAGACATGGTCGCCAAACTTCGTATTTTTACGTTTGACACCATTCTATATCATCTCCAATGAAAATTAGAGAATGTGAAAATCGGACGATTACAAAGCTTCAAAAATTAAAAATCAGGCCCGGTCGCGCGCTTCGCGCGCTCCCTCTTTGGGGTATGACCGGTAGGGGTTGGTGGAATTAGGTGTGACCCATTACGGGTCGCACCAATAACTTGCCGACCATTTGTTTATTCTTTCGTTAATTTTTTTATTATGTATTTATTCAATCTTTTTCTCACATTTCTCCGAGGAAATACCCATAGAAAAAAAGTTTCTTCGCAGATTTAATAAACCCTGGGGTTATGCCACAGTGAATGCAGCACACGCTATACGCAACGCTAGTCAATGTCAGAAATATTCGGAAAACAGTTGGATAATTATTGCATGCGTTTAGCGTTGCATCCATTGTGGCATTACCCTTAGGGTGATTTCGCAAAGAACGCATTTGCAATTTTAGTTAACTCGAACTTCAATGAAGTATGAGTTAAACCCACTTTACTTGACCCACTTCAAAATTGTCTCAACTCCGAAGCTGATCCACTTAAAAATTTGCAACTTCAACGTTGATCCATTTTAAACTTTTTCAGCTTCGAAGTTAACCCACTCTAAAATTTTCCAACTTTCCCTTTTTTTTAATCGCAAAATTCGAAAGTTTTATTTAAAAAACTCAACAACCACTGAGGCGATTTCGCTCAAAATCCAATGAGAATCAAGTTATGTGAAGACGCATCGATTACACAAAATTAATTCAAATGCCATCGTTACCTTAGGTAAAATGGTCGAATTTCTATGAAATTAACGCTTTTTGGAATTTTTTTACAAGTTTTATGCGGATAAATAAAAAACCGCTGAGTCAATTGTTTTTATAAATTAACGAGTTCTAAGTTACATGAACGCGCATCGTTTGAAGGAAGAAAAAAATCAATCGCTTCATTCGTTCAGGAGATATCGTTGGACAAAATTTTGGTCACATACGTACACACACACACACACACACACAGACATGTCTTCAAAAATGTATCAGGATGATTCCGGAGGTCGAGAAATGTGGAGAAATCATCGAAATTCCACATTCGATTTTCGGGGTCATTACAATAACTTCCTTCCTTCGGGTCGGGAAGTTAAAAAAGTATTTCGAAGAAAAAAAATTCTTGGCATTTTATTTTGTTAATTTCTTGATAAAAAAAATCGAATTTCCAGTTCTTGGTGGTTGGGGACGAATTCGACTTACCATGGCGGAAAAAAAAAAGGCGAATGAAGCAATTTTTCTAGGTGAATGCAATGAATTTTGAAGAGATTGTCATTCCTTCACATGTTTTATACAAATAACTGAGAAACTGCTGAGGCAATCGTCCTCATATACTCATCGGTTCGAATTTTTATTAACACTCATAGATTGAAAAAAAGATAATAATCACATCATTTCTCGGCATAAAATCTTTGAATTTTTGTCATTTTCACACATATTCTATGCGAATAACTAATAAACCACTGACACGGTCGCCTTCATACACTGATCACTCCTAAGTTACATAAACACTAGGAGGGCTCACATGCGTAGGAAATTGAATTTCATTATCCTTATTCCTGAAATGAGGCAGGCAAAAAATCATAAGCCCATGTGAATTTTTCCAGAATTTTAAAAACATTTTTCAAGGTAGCGCCAAGTCGTTTTAATTCTTATGGACTTTTACACGTGACGTACAGACCAACTGTAATAATGATTTTTTCAAGACTTAATTACTTGACCTATCGGTATCAGCTCTCGTAAACCTTTCGGCAGAAAGGAAAGAATAAGATAAAATTTTCATTTCATCAAAAAAACGATTTGTTATTAAAATAAAAATCATAATTCCTGCTCAATTTAGGGATTTTCAGGAGTGTCTACGATGCTTCTGGAATATCCGACATACCTCTCGATTTGGTTGGATGATTATTGAACTATCTGGCTACCATTTGAAGGAAATTTTTTTTTTTTGTAAATCCAATGTAGAGAAAAACAGGAAAGAAAATTGACAAATTTTCGAGTAAAGACAGATGTCCGACTTATCCGGTGCTTTTACAACGGTCGTATACACTGAAATTGAACCCAGGCAAAAAATTTGGCCTACCGTGCTGACCTNAAACACTAGGAGGGCTCACATGCGTAGGAAATTGAATTTCATTATCCTTATTCCTGAAATGAGGCAGGCAAAAAATCATAAGCCCATGTGAATTTTTCCAGAATTTTAAAAACATTTTTCAAGGTAGCGCCAAGTCGTTTTAATTCTTATGGACTTTTACACGTGACGTACAGACCAACTGTAATAATGATTTTTTCAAGACTTAATTACTTGACCTATCGGTATCAGCTCTCGTAAACCTTTCGGCAGAAAGGCAAAGAATAAGATAAAATTTTCATTTCATCAAAAAAACGATTTGTTATTAAAATAAAAATCATAATTCCTGCTCAATTTAGGGATTTTCAGGAGTGTCTACGATGCTTCTGGAATATCCGACATACCTCTCGATTTGGTTGGATGATTATTGAACTATCTGGCTACCANGAAGGCAGCTTTCAGTAACAACTCCAGAACATGATGTCGACAAGCAAGATGTAAAATATTTCTTCCTAATAATCCCTCCAGTAGGACACATGCGCCATTTGTACTGCCCGTGTTGCTAGCAGTAGTATCAAAAACCATGGCGCATATATCGTCGAGAGATTCCCATTCTTTCAAACACTTAAAAATGGCGTTTGCCTGCTCTTCACCGGTTCCACTTTCAAGCCTTGGAACTCCAAGTAATTGGTCTCCTTCGGTGCCCGAGATTAGAATGGAGAGCCGATCAATTTTTTCAAATTTGTTCTCTGGTGCTGACAGTAGCTTTGAATCCCAATGAACAGTGGTGAAACTGGAACATCCGTTCTTAACGTTATTTTTAATTGTGTCACTCAAAGATTTACGCTGCATTTGTCTTTTTCGGCGGATCGTTTCTCTGCTTAAATGAACGTCGTCGAGAGTAATGCCGACTGTGATGAGGGCAGATGCTAACACACGCGCAGCCATACGATCGCTGACTTTGGTACGATCCAAAACGGCAGTAAGGTCCGGAGTCATAATATTGAGTTTTCTCAAATTGCTGGGCCGCACATTGTACTGAAAATCGCTGTCAGTTGCATCATTGTCTTCGGACGGCTTGAATAGTTCGTCAAGAACTTCATCATCGTCCCACTCATAATTGCTGTAATTTGCAAGAATCCCGCTCGGCTTAACTGAAAAAGGAGTCAAATTCAGAATTAGTAAAAATTTACGGAAGAAAATGTATCGAATAGTGGCCTAGAAAAGAAGTCAGCAACTAAGGAAGTACTAGTGGGTAATTTCTGTTTTAATTGATAGGATTTAATGTATGGATTAATTTTCGTAGATGACATATTGCGTTCTAAGTGGTGCGTCTATAAAAAAAAGAGAAAAATACACGATTTATTGTATTTTTCGCAATTATCAGGGAAACGGTCACAGCTATTCAAATTTTCCTAAAAATGTTTTTTGTAGGTCTCAATCAGCTCTAAATATTTTGTCTTTGAAGTTTTGTTCTGACCTGCGCCGTTTTCAAGTAATTTAAATTTACTTGAAATTGATACCCCCACTCCTCCCACTTTCCGTAAGCGCACGGCGTCCCCACTCTGGCGCCAAGTCACCACTCCGGCGTCAAATTTATCCCAATACTAATGCTGGCGCTAGAGTGGGGACGCCATGCGTTTAGGGAAAATGAAAGAAGATAATTTCAATTTACTTGAAAGCGGTGCAAGCCAGAATAAAACTTACAAGGCAGAATATTTAGAGCTGATTGAGATCTACAAAAAAACATCTTCAGAGAAATTGGAATATTTGCGACCGTTTGGCTAATAATCGCAAAAATCATGATAAAAAATGTATTTTCCCTATTTTTTAAATAGACGCACCACTGAGAATGCAAAATGTCATCTACAAAAGTTAAGAGCTGTTTACAGCTCTATATTCCAATTAAGGATTTGCTTCTTGAATGGAGAAAAAAAGGCCGTGATTCAAGGATATCGATACTCTAGATTGGAGGATAGTGATATTCGAAATGAAAATACAATTCTGGAATCAAGTATAAATATACTTGATCCAAGTATATTTTTTCCGTGTTGTAAAAATTAGGAGGATTAATGCAAAAAGAAATAGGAAAAAATAGATTAAACACATACCTTTCTCCTCTGACTGCGCCCCTTCATATTCTTCTCCGCACGGAGAAACCCAATTTGTCGTATCGATGATTTGGTCTAAGTAACCCTTTCTTCCCTTTTCGCGCTGGAGATTCAACAGAATTCTTGATGTTCTATTTCTCATCACTTCCACTTGCTTCTGGTGCGCAATATCAAACAAGTCATCCAAGTTGCACTTGAAATCAATCTCCTTGATTTGTGCTTTGATACATTTTTCCCTTCGCGTGGGACCATTCTTGCAGACTTCTCNAACACGCATCGATTGAAATAAAAAAAAAGAGAATGATAAGATTTCTTCGGATAGAATCGTTGAATTTTGACGAAATCGTCATTTCTACAAGTTTTATGCAAATAACTAACTAACCACTGAGACGATCTTCTTCATACACTGATCACCCCCGAGTTACATCAACACGCATCGATTGCAATAACAAAAATGCGAATGACATCATTTCTCCGGATGAAATAATTGAATTTCCAAGAAATGGTCATTTTTTCACATGTTTTATGCGAATAACTGACAAACTACTGAGGCGATCGATCTCATAATTCAATCAGTTCTAAGTTACATCAAAACGCATCGATTGAAAAAAAAAATTCGAATCGCTTCATTTGTTCAGAAGAAATCGTTGGACCAAATTTTGGTCACATACGTACGCACACACACCCACACATACACCNAATTGAATTTCCAAGAAATGGTCATTTTTTCACATGTTTTATGCGAATAACTGACAAACTACTGAGGCGATCGATCTCATAATTCAATCAGTTCTAAGTTACATCAAAACGCATCGATTGAAAAAAAAAATTCGAATCGCTTCATTTGTTCAGAAGAAATCGTTGGACCAAATTTTGGTCACATACGTACGCACACACACCCACACATACACCCACACCCACACCCACACACACACACACACACATACAGACATGTCTCCAAAAACGTTTCAGGATGATTTGAAAGGCCGAGAAATGTGGAGAAATCATCGAAATTCCAAATTCGATTTTCGGGGTCATTACAATAACTTCCTCCCTTCGGGTCGGCAAGTTGAAAAAGTAAATTAAAGAAGTAAAAAAATTCAATTAATTCACTACCGGATTCATCCTAGACTCCAATTCACTTCGTTAGCTCACTTTACCCTACTGTCGGAGTCACTATCGTTTCAGTTCACTTCAGGGTTTCATTTAACCACTATCCCATTTTGTCCCGCTATTCCATTTTGCCCCACTAACTAACCTGCTTTCTCGTTATGACCCACGGGTAAATGGTACCCCTGTTTTCCCATTTTACCCTGCTAATTGCTCCACTCGACCGAGTATCCCATTTTACCCCACAATCTGAGCAGTAAATTGTATTCCCATCCTGTTTCCTCTGAAATTCAATTTTTGCCCCCATTATCTAATTTCATTCCATCATTCAATTTACCGAACCATAAATAAAACAAGCAGGGGTTCGAACCTATTCGACAGAAGGCATGCGACCGTTTCTTTTTGCGTTATTAGTCTTTTTCTTCTTTTCATTTCTACCAGTTCCATTGGTAGTAAGCTTCTGAATGGATCCGGTCCTCGTGTCTGTGACAGGCATATGCGTATGCCTAGTACTAGTACTTTGCATAATACAAGGATTTTAATGAAAAAACAGAAAAGGGGGAATATCTCGAACACTTTGTATGAACACGTATAGATGTTTTGATTGATCTAGGTAGAGGACATCAAGACGAATATTTTGAAAAAAAAAAGTGGAATCAGTTGTGAAGTTTCAAAGATATTCAACATCATAGATTTTCAAACCAAGTAGAATATCTCCGAAACCACTGGTGCTTCAATACGAACCATTGTTATCACAGGAGGGACATTCTGTCTAAATTTTGAGTCGATATCTCGATTTTTGCACACGTTAGCGCGCGTACAAAAATTTTAATGAAAAAACAGAAAAGGCGAAATATCTCAAAAACTTTGTATGGACGGGTATATGTTTTTATTGGTCTAGATAGAGGACATCGAGATGAAAATTTTGAAAGAAAAAATCTAAATCGGTCTAATAATTTTAAAGATATTCGTGAAAAACCATTCAGAAACGAATTGCTTTATCTCAAAAACTACTCGATCGATCGGGCTGAAATAGTGCACAGAGTTAGTCCTCATTAAGACCTATAATCTGACAAAATTTCAATTCTTTTTGAATTATTTTAGCCACTTAATTACTCAATTTTCTAAAAATTGACCATCGGGAAGGTGGCGGTGGACATATTCACATACAGACATGGTCGCCAAACTTCGCATTTTTACGTTTCAGACCATTCTATATCATCTCCAATGAAAATTAGAGAATGTAAAAATCGGACGATTACAAAGCTTCCATTCGGAAGCAAAAATTGAGAAAGTAAATTAAAGAAGTAAAAAAATTCAATTAATTCACTACCGGATTCATCCCATACTCCAATTCACTTCGTTATCTCACTTTATCCTACTGTCGGAGTCACTATCGTTTCAGTCCACTTTAGGGTTTCATTTAACTGCTATCCCATTTTGTCCCGCTATTCCATTTTGCCCCACTAACTAACCTGCATTCTCGTTATACCCCACGGGTAAATGGTACCCCTGCTTTCCGGAATCGAATGGTTTAATCTATCCGCTTCCCCTCTTTTGTAAAATAAAAGAAAGTTGATTGTAATTTTTCTGAATGTTTTGTTGAGAACTTCATGTCTGATTGATCTTTGTTCCATAAACTATTCTGAAGAACTGTCAATAAATGCGCCTCTTTGATTATCCTGAATTATTTCTTCGTTAAATACAACATTTGGTGTTAGAAGTGATTGAACTCATCGCACATATTTCTGGATACTTGGAAAAAGAGTGACAACTACCGACGGAACGCAATGGGTGACGAGTCGGATGGCGATTCGGAGATCCTTCCCCGGGGGCCAGGAAGACATCATTATCGCCCATCATTTTTCTGTTCCCGAGAGAGGAAATGGAAATAAGGAAATGAATTCGAGATTCTCGAGACTACAACAAGAGACTCATGAGTGATTTGAAACGTTGAACAATTTGTTGGACAGTTGGATGCAGAATTTCAAATCGAGGATGAATGATCAACTCAACGAGAAACTGGACGAACATCGGCATGTCATCTCAACAAATTTAGATGAACGTTTTGAGGACCAACGCTAGATGATCAATCAAAATTTTAGTACTATCATGAAGGAATTTTTGGAGGAGAGTGGACCGAGGAGAGCGCAGTCTAAAACTGATAATGTCCCATTAATTAATTTAACTAACCCCAATGCTTGTGATAATGCTTCTGGTAGTAATCTCGCTAGCACTAGTAATAATGCTAATCCTGCAAACAATCCATTCCCAAATTCTAGCTCTAAAAATCAGAACAAAATCAAACCTCCGATTTATGACGGTACAATACCGTGGCTACAATACCAGGAATAATTTAATGTCACCACGAATCACAACAACTGCTCGGTTGAATCGAAATTTAGCTGCTTGCTTGAGAGGAAAAGCACTTGAAATTCTCGAATTTTTATCGGATCAAGATACTAAAAATTACCACAAATTAGTGCGAATTTTAAACGAGGAATTCAGTGAGGACCATTTTGCTCGAATGAATTATCGAGAACTAGAATTTCGTGAGAGAAAAAATTCTGAAGACATCGTGACTTTTGGAGAAGAAATCAAGAAATTATTCTGACTTTCCCATCCAAACGTTTCCCACGAGGCTCCGGATAGAATGGCTTGTATTCAATTCATTAGAGGGCTTTCCGATTCAAATATCTCTTCCCAATTGCATAAAGAACGAATTGAATCTTTGCGTTTAGCTATTGAACGAGCTACTGAGTTGGACGTAATCGAAAGAAGAACAAACTCCGAGAATGACATAATTGCTGGACGAAAACGATGCAACGATCGATTTGATGATTTTTCAATGCAAAATCATCAAATCGATCGTTCAATGGAACTGTCCATCAATCTTCAAATCAACAATTTCCTCACAAATCAGGGCAGTTTCCTCCCGACAAAAAATCGAAAATTCAATGCTACAGTTGCAAATCGTTCGGGCATTATGCAAATGATTATAGATCGAATTCGAAGAATAAATTCTGCGGAAATTCTACAGCTCAATTTTCTAGATATCGTGATTCTATTCGATCATCATCTTCTAAACGTCCAAACAACTACTACCAACGTTGTCGACGCACTGGCAACGCTGAAGTTCCTTTTAATACGTCAAACTCTACTTCACCAACAAATTCAAGGGAGAGAAATTTTGATCAGGAAAACTAAGTAGAGTCAATCCAGCGGGGGATGGATTGGCTCAGAGAAAAGTTTCAATCATTGCTACCGATCTATCATTGACAAAAAACATTTGCATTTGAATCTAACGTTAACTGGAATGATTGACACACATCAATGCTCCATGTTAATTGACACAGTATCCGACATTTCCATTCTAAATCCCAAATTATTTGATAAACATTCCAATAATTTTAAACAATTTTCAAACAATAATAAAACAATAATTCAAAAAATAATTTCAAACAATTTCGAACATTTTGATAATCCTGAACTAGTTTTTTCTCGACTTTCAGCTGCAGATTTGAAGATCAATCCAAAGAAATGTAAATTCTTTCAACATGAGGTGCTGTATCTCGGACACATTGTGTCTGGTAAAGGTATCAAGTGCAATCCTGAAAAATTTGATTCCATTGTCACTTGGCCAGTCCCTACTTCAAAGCTTGATCTACAAAGTTTCCTGGGGCTGTGTTTGTACTACAGGAAGTTCATCCAAGGATTTGCCACTATTGCCAAGCCTTTACATCGCTTAACTGAAGACAAGAGACCTTTCATCTGGACTGAAGACTGTCAGACTGCTTTTTCAACGCTAAAAAGAGCACTCATTTCTTCACCAATTCTAACGATACCCCACCCCAATTTGCCTTTTGTGCTGGACACCGATGTATCTCAGTTTTCCACTGGACCAGCATTAGCACAAATACAGGATCTTGAAGAAAAAGTTGTGGCCTATTTCAGCAGATGCCTCAATAATGCCGAGAAAAATTACTGTACAATGAGGAAGGAATTAGTTGCAGTTGTGCAGGCAGTTGAACATTTTCGCCAATATCTACTCGGTGGAAAGTTTACTATTCGAACTGACCATGCTGCTCTCAAATGGCTATTATCATTCAAAAATCCGGAAGGACAAATGTCTAGGTGGCTGGAATCTCTTTTCGTTTTCGATTTCTAAATCACTCATCGTCCAGGCCGCCAACATGGAAATACCGATGCGCTTTCAAGGAGACCATGTGACTGTAGGAAATGTAACAGAATTAATGAGAAGAATGATGATGTTCCAGCACGTGTTCATCGGACAGTTTGCCTACCCGAAGCTCAATTGGATTGGAGACAAATGCAGCTGGATGATCCGGTTTTATCAGTCATCATTGAATGCCTCGAAAACCAACGCCGTCCAGAATGATAAGAATTTTCACATCTAGGCGTTGAAATGAAGCTATACTTGTTGTGTTGGGACTCCTTGAAACTGATCGATGATAAACTATTTCGAAGATGGGAAGCAACGAACCAGACAACTACGAAGTACTAGTTAGTTGTTCCAAAGACTCATATTCCGAGTATCCTAAACGAAGCACATAAGTCACCAATGGGTGGACATTTCGGCATCAATAAAACGTTGAAGAAAATTCGAGTCAAATTCTACTGGGGTACGTGCAAGACTGACGTGGAGAATTGGTGCAGGAAATGTTCTATTTGTTTCGCCAAGAAGGGACCACACTAACGAGGAAGTGCAGAACTTCAGATTTACAACGTGGACAGCCCTTTTGAGAGAATCGCCATCGACGTTTTGGGCCCTCTAACTAAAACCACTTAAGGAAATCGTTATGTACTCGTCGTCACTGATTATTTCACCCGCTGGCCGGAGGCTATCCCTCTCCCAAATCAGCAAACATTGACTATTGCAGAGGCCTTGGTTACGAATGTGTTTTCCCGTTTCGGTATTCCATTAGAATTACACTCTGATCAAGGTAGAAATTGCGAATCGAATGTTTTCAAAGAAGTCATGAGATTGTTAGGAATTAGAAAGACGAGAACAACACCATTGCGACCCCAATCAAATGGTTTGGTTGAGAGACTAAACAGGACAATTTTGAATTACCTAGCGAAATTCGTTGCCAACAATCAGAAAGACTGGGACAGATGGATACCACTATGTTTATTGGCATATCGATCAGCTAAACATGAAACTGCACAATTTACCCCTGCTATGTTGTGTAAGGAATTCTGGGAATTCCTTATGCGATCCAGAGACCATCGAGAACGTCAGATTAAGCGTGAGTCAGACAAAGACCCAGAGCGTTTATTGTATATAATTTTTGGCAAGCAGAATTTCGTATTAGCTATCTTTCGGTGATCGTTTCACGTTTCGAATATATTGACGGGTAGGTATGGTTTTTTTCGGCTAATATTTTGGTGATATGTGTTAGGAGTTGAAATAAGTTAGCTATCGGAGACCTGGAGATTTTCCTTGTTTGGGCCAAAATATTATCGAGCTACGCGATTCTTGACAGGATTTCTCCCTTACGGTTTAATCTTCGGGGACGTGTGGAGGCCCAGCTGAAATGCTGGCACTCAGTGTATGGAGTTATCGGGATGAGAGACTTTCGGTTTTGGGTTTCGGTGGATGGTCACACGGCCAATCGCGACCGTTGCAACCGTGTGAATTTCCAAGGTCGCTATAAGTTTTAGAGAATCAAGTTCTGTATTATGGTGCATTATGTGTTCTGTTGAATTATAGTTTTGGTGTATTATGCGTTTCTGCCCCGATAATCCTTGAGAATGCAACCCCGAACAGGTCATGATACTTAGTGGACCTTATCTGGGCTAATTACCGCCCTTTTACTCCGTTTCATTTTCTTTTGTTGTTTTGGTCTGTTATCGGTTCAGGTTGAATCGAATTACGCGTTTATGGCTATTAGGTTGACGTGTCCCTTTAGCAGCTTCTTCGTATCTAGCGCTGGACATTTGCCTACGTCACAGCGGCTGACCCCACTACGTGGATATAACGCTCTCGTTCTATCTTTTGGCGTTAGATACTCGTTCTCTTTTCACTTTTGGGGTATAAATTGACCGATTTTTGCGCATTCGAGAGTTAGTCGCGAAGTTAGTTGAGAAGAGTAGTCGAGTATTCGAGGAGTCAGTGACCAGCCCTCATTGAGTCCATGGCCTTCGGGCAGAGTGCCTTTGGGCGATGCCCCTCTGGGGAGAATTTTGCATCTAACCAGAAGTTTAGATGAGATTTTGGGTTTCGACTCGTGTTGCTGCATGGGCTTCGTATCCATCCAGAGTTGTGCCGCAGAACTCTTTTGAGGACTATTGTGGAGTTCGATCGTTCCTTTTTTTGTGCATAATTATGAGAATTTTGCGGTCGGATTACGTTGGGATACGGGTGGTGTATTCGGCTGTTCGATCCCGTATGACCTCGGGTCCGTTTCATTTTTTTTATTATTCGGGTTTTGCGCTGAACGGTGAGAATTTTGCTCGTTAACGCGAGTTGATTAGAGTCGTGGTTTTCTCTTTGCGTTGGACGTGGGCGCGTGTTAGATTTCATGGGATTCATTTCACATTTAATTCTATTTCGTGGCGTTGACGAGAATTCGAGTCGTAGGATTGGAGTTCGCGTTAGACATTTGTCCTCTAGCTCTTTGTCTGTTCAATAATTATTGAATATTGAAGAATATGTTTTTTTTTGTGGGACTATTCTGCTCTTACTCTAAGTTTTTGAGATTAGTTGTTTTGAGATAATTTAGTGTTTCCTTTTCTTTGCTAAATTATTTGGATATATTTTGGATATATTTTTTTGAGACAATTGTGTATCGTTTTCCCATTTTTTTTCATGAATATAACCTCGGTATATTACACCACATTAACTCCGGTGTTTCGAGTTACATTATTTGTTTTTTTTTTGGAACAATACCTATTGGCCCATTCTCCATCCGAACCTACCCCTCTCTCCACAACCAACCCCCTGAGCATCGCAGACAAACCTATCACCTTCCCCTGGACTCTTTAGTTTTAAGTTGTGTTAGATTAATGGTTATTTTCTGGTTCCTTTGTTTTGTTTATCGTTTGAGGTTCGTTTATTCGGTTTGTCGTCTCCAAGGTTAAAAGACGGCTGGCGCCCATCGATATGTTTTTTTTGAGTTTTCTCAGTCGAGGGGAAATGGGCGAGTTAGCGTGGTTTTCCAGTCCCAGATGGAAAATTCAGTTACAGTTGATGTTAGGACGAGAATTGAGATTACCCTTGGATTTATGATGAGGTACTAGGAATAACGATGACGGAACAGACTACACTATTCCCGAATTCGTTTCAGAACTGAGAGGGAAAATATCAGACGTACATGACGTATTTAGGAATACAGTGATTTTGAAAAGTAACAAAATGAAAAGGAATTTTGACAAGCATATACATATGCTTTCATTCAAAATCGGTGAAAAGGTATGGCTGTTTTATCGTCATAGAACAAAAGGGAAATCCCCAAAATTACAAAGTAATTGAGATGGTCTTTACACTGTTCAGACTAAAATCAATGATGTAGTTTACAGAATCAGAAAATTACCATGAGGAAAGTTTAAGGGTGTCCACGTTGACCGACTCGCTCATTACAATGAGTAATAATGAAATTAATGATGACTGTAAATTGTCTCGCATCGACTATTCATGATGCAAAAAATTGAATAACGTTGTAATTATGTTTATTGATGAATTGAGTGAATCCTCTGAATGATCAGGGAAGTCTCCTCAGTCGTAGGAGAGGAAGTGAATCCTCTGGTTAGAGAAGTCTCCCCAGTCGAGGGAGAGAGAGTGAATCCTTTGAATTCTATCGGAGAAGATTTTCAGTTTGGAAATGAGATATTGAGTGAATCCTCTAACCAGAGAAGACTCCTGTAGTTGAATGGAAGTGATACTAGAGGTTTGGTTTCTAGGGACGCCTAGGAAAGGTTTCTCGGGACGCCGAGTCGCGTATATATGTGAATATGCGTGTTATTTTGTAATTAAGCGAGAATTGTAAAGTAGAATTGTTTATTGGCATATAGAATTGTGTTATTGGCATGTGTAGATAACGCTTGAGCTTGGAGTACTGTAGAATTACTTCTTTGTGCGAATGTGAAAGCTTCTAGTTGCTTTTTGCTGTTTTAATTTCCTGTGAAAAAGGGCAGAAAATCTGCCGGTGTATTACTTTCTTTTTTTATAGGACATGGGCAATCTATTCATTTAAAGGGAGATGAAGTATGAGGAATGATAGCTCGATTGTGGTTCTCATCCCCCTGAGTTCCATGGAAGGAAGATAAATACATCAAGAATGATGAACTATTTTTTAATGTTTCTGATTATTAATTTCAACCCAACCTCTTCCAATTTTGTTATTTTCCGTCAGGGTTTTTAATTGGAAGAAGGAGCTAAGAGCCCCTCATAACTGAGAATTTTGAGAAATTAGTAAATTCCAGAATTTTCAGTTGCTCTAGTAGGAGTCGCCGGGGCGGCAACTTTTGGGAAGGGAAGTAGTGTTACGGAATCGAATGGTTTAATCTAACCTCTTCCCCTCTTTTGTAAAATAAAAGAAAGTTGATTGTCATTTTTCTGAATGTTTTGTAAAGAATTTCATGTCCGATTGATCTTTGTTCCATAAACTATCCTGAAGAACTGTCAATAAATACGCCCCTTTGATTATCCTGAATTATTTCTTCGTTAAATACAACAATATTATCCCACTGGCCACCATTCGTATCATATCAAGCGGGAAAAAATACAACCTGTCACAAGCAGCACAGCGCAGAAGATACCGGGTAATCTGCAATCACTGAAGCTAAGCAGTGGCGAGTTGGGTTTGTAAAAGGATGGGTGACCGAAAGGCAACACGGCGGCCCTACCGGGAGGGACCATCTGGAGAACCGATTTCTTTTTTTTTTCATAGTTATTGAATTCATGAATTAACTACATTAATATATTCAATTATTTTTTAACAATAAAATTGGAGAAGTTATTAGTGATTAATTCATTATTGAGATATGTAAGGCACGCGGTGTCTCTCGCTGAGAGCCGCTCGGTAGCATCAGTCTGTCGACAGTCTTGCCGCGTCTCTCACGTAGAGTCTCTCAAAACTATGGCTACTGGCGCTGGGCCATACTCTTTCATAGACGCAGACACGAGTCTTCCAGAACCCAAAAAGACTCAAATTTTTCATCCCGGGGGATTTGACTTGTTTTCACTCAATTTTTGTGACTTGACTCATATTGAATCTTATTTAACTAAAGCTGATTTTCCGACTTGATTGATTTAGGTTGTGTCCCACTTAATACAAGTAGATTTGTCAACTTGACTTAAGTCAGGTCTTTTTACTTCAGGTTGGTTTAACTTAATTCAAATAGATTCAGGGACTTGATTCAGCTCGGGTCCGACTCAGTTCAAGTCGGTTTTTTGATGTGACTCAAATTAGATCATGCTTGTTTTAAGTAGATTCTGCGACTAAATTGAATTCGACTGGGATCAAATCGGTATCTACTCCCCGAAGCAGGTAGGAAACCTACGAAAGCCAAGTCATGAATTACTTGAGTCATTACATTTTTTTTAAAGTACGCAAATACCCGAATGTACCATTGAAAAATCGCATATTTTTCCACCTTTCAAACCATATCTCAGTAGCAATGCGGTAATGTGGTTTAAGACGACATTTCCACCTTTTTTTAAAAAGGGCCATATTAGTATATTATATTACTAATTCGTAAAGTTCTCCTTTTTCGCACTCACTTGTAACACATCTTATTTTTGTGATACCTGCCGAGTTGACTGTTCAGAACGATAGGGGCGGTAAAATGATTGTTTCTGTGCACGACCGCGCAAAGTTCAAGTGAATTTACTTCACGCACGCCGTGGACTTTAGGCACACCGATTCGAAAAGTGTACTTTTCAGGCAAGTATCACAAAAAAAATAATCGGATCATCTGAGTCGGTTTGGATGAAATAGTATATTGTGTTACTAGTGCGTAAAGATCCACTCTTTCGCACGCACGTGTAATACATGCTATTTTTGTGATGCCTGCTGAGTTCAGTGTTCGGAACGATGGTGGGGGAAAAGTGGTTGATTCTATGCACGAGTGCGTAAAGTTCAAGAGCGTGCATAATGTCAAGCTTTACACACGAGAATTCACTTTAGGTTCCCCGTGCGGAAAACAATCGCTTTACGCACACTAAACCGTTTCAAGAAGTGCACTTTTCAGGCAGGTATCATAAGCATCTTGTTTTCGAAAGCAAATCGACTTAAACCGTTTTATCGCTTCGCTATTGATTTGTTCATCCCAATCCACAAAACTTGAAACTTGAATTCGATCAATTGCAATGCTCCTTTTCTCAAGCAATAAAATTCACGAAAAAATGCCAGTTACACCTTCTTAACTGTACTAATTTCAATTTTCGACCTTAAAGAAATTTCATTTGCATTTTCTCCACAACTTGTTTATCCAATTTCGAATTCATTGATGCAACGCGAAACTTGAGTGACTTTTCCTCGCCCATTCTCGGCTGCTCCTGAGGGAAAAAATATGGGAAACCATTGAACCATTGCAGACACTTTCCCATCCCTAACTGGCGGTATTCAACAAAAACCCCTCAATTAATACAACTTTTATTATTGTTTCCTTCGCTGCAACAATTCGAACCTTCCCATTGGTTCCATTCCCTTTTTACCGTTTCCCATGTTTCATTTTTTATCTCGTCTTTTACTTTTTTCATGTTTGTGGAGATGATGCCATCCATGCATTTCGTACGTGTGAGGAAACGACAGTGGGTGGCATTTTATTTAGTAGAAAATGCATGTGGATCGAGGGAAAATGCAAAACTTTCGCACGAAGCGAGTAGAGAGGAGGAGCAACGTCCATGGAAAACGTGAGTGATACGTCGAGAATACGAGATAAACATTTACATGATAACAGGGACTGAGATACTGCATGAATAAAATGGAACGCTTTCAGGTAAATATTTCTTTGGTTGAGGAAGACTAGAAGTTGAAATTAATCTCTGATTATTTTTGAAGAATGTCCTTTGATAATGAAATCCTCTCTTTAAAGAAGAATGTAACGTTTTTCATCAGCAATCTATTCCGCCATGTTTTACGTACGATCATTCCGACAGTACCCTTAAATATCTTATATATTAGAAGAAAACACAAAAAAAAAAAAATCACATCTAAATATCACATATAAAAAACTGATAAAAAAATATCTCACATATCACATACAACATATCACACTGTTAGAAAAAAAGTGAAATTTCATGGACAGTTGAATACCAATTTTCAGAACAGTGACACTGAATGCGATTTAGGGGGAGAAATCATGAAATTTCTGGTTTCACTGAAAATTCAATAGAATTCCAGAATTTTAAGGGGCATCAAGACGAGAATTCCTCAATTTATTTGAATTTACAATCTAATGTCATTATTCAGTGTCAAATTGCATTGAATTTTTAGTGAAATCTGAAATTTCATGATTTTTCCCTCCTAAATCGAATTCAGTGTCATTGTCCTGAAAATTCAAGGATATATTTATCGAAAATTTTCTGGTTTTTTATTCATTTTCAGGGAAAAATGGAATGGAAATTTATAGTTCTATTTGATTTTTCCAAGAAATTCTGAATTTTCAATGACAAGATTTCCTGAAATTTCAGTGAAATTGGAACACGATAAAAATTTCCGGAATTGGGCACGGAAAATTCAGACACAAATTTTTAACAGTGCAGATGTAAACAAATGAAATAGTCCATTTCGATACGAGTAAGACGGAATTTTACAACGAAAAGTTTTTTCGTTTACTTTTTAAAGCACTTCTCGGCACGAGGTGAACGTATATTGCGATACGATTGAGACGGGAATTTTGACGAGTGTGAAGTTGGTTGCCCGAGGCGAAGCCAAGAGCTGCCAACCACACGAGTTCACGAACGTCTAACATTTGTGGAACAATATTTTTTGACAGTGATGTTACGTTTAGGGAGTGGCCGAACTTTGACCTTCTCGTGTACAAGTAAACGAAAAGGCACTTTTCGACACAAGGTGAACGTAGCGGCAGTGTCAAAAATATTTTATAAATTCCAATCAACCTTAATATTCATATCAATATTTTATTTTATTATTTATTATATCTGTCACCTAGAGGTGGACTCCCTATGACAGGTGAGGTTCATACAAATTAAGTAACAAAAGAATCAATAAAAGTACATGTATAAACATAGGTGTGCTTAGGGGCTAGAGGGGCTCTAATGAACAATTTAAAGATAGAAAAATCATAAAATTAGAGACTCAAAAAAAATAATAATAATAATAAAGTAGATTACAGTTACAGTTGGATGCTGCAGAGAGAGGGGTTTATTTCGCAGAGGAAGGTTTAATTTACAGAAAATCGTACTCAGTCTCTTTATCTTCAGGCTTAACATGTAATATCAGGTATTGGGTTATCAGCTGGTCAGGTTTAAAGTATAAATTCTCCTGGTTTAAAAGGAAAGACTCTCTTAAAGAGAGGGCACTGGATAGAAAGAAAAAGAGAGATCTGGTGAAGGATTTATCCGGTGAGTTTATAAAGGACAAATAGTCAGTCGTATTGAAACCACGCAAGCAAGGCGAGATAAACTTTAAGCGGAGAGTATTATAAAAAGGGCAAAATTGCAACACGTGGAGAATCGATTCGCGGGCTCCAGAGGAGCAGCAACGGCAGATCTCGAAGGGAAGAAGTTTGTGAACATTCCCTGCAATGACGAATTTCTAATTATATGGGCTAGCTAACCTCAACTGAGCTTTGACCCTCAGCATGGCAATAGGGCATCGGCGGGTTAGATATGAATTGTCAAAAGAGTTAGGGCCTCTTTCAATTGGAATCTTATGCGTGATTGAGGACCATTCTGCCAAATCCCGGTCGATTAATACTTTCTTATATCTCTCCAGCATTCTCTCTTTATCTCTCAACCAACTATTAGCATCGAAATCACCCCAGAGATCAAGACAGACAACAAGAGTTAGAAATTTCTTAATTCTAGTGGTCCAATTAAATTTACGGAATTTACAGGGATCCTTATACGGATTCGGGTTGAGTGCATACCTCATTAGTTGTAAATAACAAATCTTTGGGAGACGATCATTTGGCATTTTCAATATTTTAATGATGTAGTTTAAAGTATCCTTCATTACAGCATATTCGATTCTAACCAAGCCTAGCTCGAGCCTTAACGCGCAGTTGGGAGTGCAACTGGGGAGATAAAGTAATCTTTCAAAGAAAGCTGTTTGCACGGATTTGATCAGATCAAAATAATCTAGAGACCAAACAAGACTGGCATACAATAGAGTAGGCTTGGAAATAGACTCGAACAGCTTCTTCATTGAGTTCCACGAATCGCATCTTGAATTGGCAAGGAGACTGATCACCGAGCCGTTCGCTTGTTTGGCTTTACGTACAGCTCCATGGGCTGCAATAGAACCCAGAGAAGAACTACTGAATAAAACTCCAAGATACATATAGGACGAGACAATCTCCAAGACTTTCGAGTCATAAGTGAATTCTACTAAGGGACTTAGATAACCGCCGTCTCTAAATACCATAACCTTGGTCTTATCTGAGTTGACAGTCAATTTATTTTCTAGGCAGTAGGAATGCAGAGCATCTAAAATCTTTTGTAACATTAATTCATTCTCAGTCAGGATGACTAGGTCATCAGCGTAGAGCAGAAGAAGTACATCATCCTGACCATTAATATTTACTCCTTTAAAACCAAGGCTTCTCAAGTATTTTTCCAGGTCCGAGATATAAAGAATAAAAAGCAAAGGGCTGAGCGATTCTCCCTGTAGAACTCCCTGAGAGACTGGTATCTCCTCAGAAAGTAATCCATCCGCTTTAACTCTGATAGAGGCACAGTCATACAATGACTTCAGAATCTTGACAATTTTGGGGGTCAGGCGCAGCTTCAGCAATTTAGACCAGAGTTTCTGATGTGACACCGAGTCAAAGGCGCGACGATAATCCACGAAAACACTATAAACTTTTCTACTACCTAATCTCAATTGCATTTGAATTCCATTATTCAGGACAAAAATCTGGTCCAAACAACTTCTGCCGGGCCGGAATCCCGCTTGACTCTCGTCTAAAATCTGCTCTCTATCGGCCCAGTTCTGGATTCTGTCTCGTAAGATCTGTGTGAATAACTTTGTAATACAGTTGCATAGGGCAATACCTCTATAGTTCAGAGGATCGTGTTTACCTCCTTTTATCTCTTTCGGCATCTAATATTTTATTGAAGTGAGTCTCAAGGTAAAGAGTCCAGTTAGAAGGAAGAAACTTCAAAATTCATTTGAAATCTCATCTGGGCGGGCAGCCTTGCCTAGCTTTAGTTTACCGATACAAGAAACAAGTTCCTTGTGACCAATTGGCGAATCTAATAGAGTATCGGTGAAAGCGAGGAAGGAGATCTCAAAAAATATTTTTGGGGGCGTGATTTGCTGATAAAATTGGCACCATTCATCTAAGGAAATAACTGATACTGTAGAGGAGTACGGCCTGAATTTGTTAAGAGTAAACCAGAATTCTGAAGACTGATGGGACTTCGCCAGAATATCTCTGAGTTTATCGATATAAAGTTTCTTCTTAAGTTTTAATAAATTTACATAGTTTTTCTTTAGGTCTAAGTAACTAATCCCAAATTCCATCTTAAAGCCTGACTGTTTGAATATGGCTAATGCCCCAACCATCTCTCTTCTTAAATCAATACAGTCGTCATCATACCAGGCTTTATTCGGAAGATGAGAGGATGAGATTCGCGGGCCACCCGTCTTCTTAATCATGTTCACCCTTTTAGCCGACTCCACTATTGCATGTTTCAAGTTTTCAGATTGTAGATCAATAGATCCTTCATGAAAGTCAAACTGAATTCTATTAGAAAACATCATTGTATCAATAAATTTCTCCTTCTCCTCATGATTCCAGGCAACCTTAAAGGCCACAGGCAAGACACCTACCCCCCCATCTGTTACCTTCAATTTACCATTTGATGAACAGGGGAGACCACTCGTGTGGGGCCTTCTGCAGTTCTGGTTTCCTCGCAAAAATGGGGAAACAGTCCTTTGGCAGCATTGAGTTTAGCTGGTCCATTAACAGGGAGGAATTTGTTACTCTTCTCATCCCAGATCCATTCGAGGCCTTGTATTTCGATTTTGTTTCGTGTGGCTCTAGCTGTATGGCCTTAAATCTCTCGCTCCTCGCCAAAGCTCTAAGTTTACCATAGACAGACCGCTCTAGCTGGGTCAGATCCCCTTCAATAAAAATTTGTTGGGTCCCCAGTGCCACTCTTTTCTTCTTAAAAATCTTCATCTTATCATTGAAGTTGTTCAGCTTGACCAAAATCGTCTTCCTGTCTTTACCCATCAACCTTATTTCCTTCGAAGGGTGTTCACTGGTGTCAAAGCGAGTGTGGAGGAAAGAGTCCACATCAGCCTGAATCGAGTCGGATGGGGGGGACCAGCCACGAATAATAATGTTTTTTTTCTTTAGAAGACGTTCTTGCATCTCAATGCTCCATTTGAGATCATTGATAGTATTGATGACATTAGTATCACTTTGTGTAGCTTGAGGAGCAATTGGAGAGCTTTTGACCACATCGAGCCCCTCCTCCAAGGCTTTGAGCCTAGTAGCCAAAGCGTCAGGGATCTTGAGTATTGGAAGTCAACCTTACAGCTTCTCACTTCCTCCTCCAGGGAGGCAATTTTACTAGCAGTCGCCGATTCACTGAGTAGAACCTCGTTCTTCAGTTTCTCCAGTTTATTGTCGATCAATTTGATCTCAGCTTTCAAGTCAGAGTTATTTCTCGCCATTTCAGTTCTCAGTTCATTATTTCTGGAAATATTGTTACTTTCCATCTTGTTGAGTAAAGCCATAATATCTTGATTTGTAGGGGGGGGGGATGAGGGGGTTAGTATCAGTGGGTGCCATGTCATTGACAGAAGAACTCTCCATAGGTAAGGTCAGCCGAGAGGCAGCAAATGAGAACGACATACCAGTCTTAAGAGTCAAGTTGGGCAGAGTACCTGGCGATGAGGTGGGACTCCTTGATGTAAAGACGTCAGGAGCCACACGGGGGGAAAATAACTGCTTTTTACTGGGAGAGCCACAAAAAATGTTCACAAAGCTGAGCTCAGTTTGTGCCAGTTTACGTTTGCCTGATTGTGTTGGCCCCACACCCTTCTTCGGCCTCCCCCTCTTATTCTTAGTAGTAGGCGTGACGTCATTCAAGGCGGCAGATTGACTTGTAGGTCTCACTTTCCTGTTATGCTCAGGCGGGTCATTGACACAACACAGCTGTAGGGATTTATCAGATGCCTGAGGTGAGGAAATCTCGATTACCGGCACAGGAGGAGGAGGTACCACTAAATTGTCAGAGATGTCCTTAGCCGTATTCAAATCATCACTTTTCTTGGGACTGGGCATACCACAGCACCACAAAGCGTCGCCCATGTGTTTAACCCTACTACATGCCCCACACTTGAAAAAACTGAAACACTGAACTCAGGGCGGAATAAAAAGCTGAATTTTAATGATTTGAGGTTTTGTAGACACTAGGGGGTAAAAGTACGGATACTTACAGAGTATAATTTGACTAATTAACACTTTAAATTGAAAAATAACACAGAGCCCAAATAAAGACGACTAGAAGCCACTGCACCACCTAGCGAACCCAATTATTCATATCAATATCCAATATCGCCTTAAAAAATCGAATAACTGAATCAATTAGATATAAATGTCGTAATTTAATTTTTCCAATATTTTGTGACTGCGATGCCCTGCATGGGTAGTGACTCCAATAACCTCACGAAACGCCAAAGCCAGGGAGCGTGAGCATTTCAGCTCAACCTCGGCGATCAGCAACGTACACTCAGCGGGATCAACGAGATCTCACTGGGAGGCTCAGTATTTCGGCCATGAAGAACAGTGGATTCTCGTCTCACTCAGAATTTGTATGGTTTTAAATAAGTAAATCGAAACAGTAAATACGAATGACCGTAAATTTACTCTAAACCGTAACCGTAACTTTAATTCCCCTAAATCCTATAATAACTGAAAATTAGCTATACTGAGAAAAATCCGGACGCTATTTCAATGTCGCACTCGTCATCGAAAAAAATTGAAAAGCGCCGACTTTGTTTCAAAGTTGCGCTCTTGAATCGAGGGCGGCACCGTTGATACATAATTTTCGGCGCTTGGGGTCCTATTTTCCGCCGTCAAAAAGCCGCGCTCTTAATTCAATGTTGCCGGGATTCAGTTCAATTTTGACGCGAATTATTCAAGGGTAGGAACATTTGATTTAAAGTTCCTCACGCTGTTGATTGATACGAATCGAAGTTGAAGTCTAAGGCAATTGATTCAATGTCTCACGTCGAAGAATTGTGAGCATGACGTACGATTCGAGGTGAGAAAAATGTATGCATTTCACAGGTCTGTACATTTGTTTTAACGCCCAGAGGTCTAAAAAACAGATCTTTCTTCAACAAAAACAAATCGCGCCAGCGATGAGAAAAATCCATTGAACGATTTTGCGAATTCAGGGAGGCCCATCCCCCTTCCCCCCAAAGCCCACAGCCGTGTGTCGCCGGAGTCATGCACGGACACGCTGAAAAAATTTGAATATTAACACGACGAAAACTAACTAAAAACGCCGCAGTTGAGACGCATTTTTTCATTCGTCAGGAAAACGTCATGTGATGAGGACGATGGCCTGAAACTGGCGAATGATTCTGGCCAACGACGTCCACAACTTTTGGAGCGGACTGTACTGCCGACGCTCCAAAGGGAACTTGACGGGGGTCAACTTTTTTACCCCTCATTTTTTATAAATAATTAGGAAACATGACAAAATATGTTTAACACACCCTTATCCCTCCATATACATACATTATTTGAATGAAAAATAAAATTGCTAAATTTAAATAAAAAATTTGAACATTGCGACCTCTAGAGGGGGTGTAGGGGGGATGCATAATAGGGGAGGGTTGAAAATTGTAGCCAACAAGGGGCGGGGGTTGCAGAATGTATCTGCGCTACCCCCATCCCTCCTTTCGCATGCGTTAATTAAATAAAAAATAAAATTGTTAAATTTAAATAAAAATTTTGAGTACTTGGAGTTTGTGAGGGGGTGAAGAGAGGACGCACAATAGGGGAGGGTTGAAAATTTTATCCGATAAGGGAAGGGGGTTGCAAAGTCTATCTGAACCACCCCCAGCCCTCCGTTCGCATGCGTTAATGAATTAAAAAAATTAAATTGTTAAATAAAAAGAAGAAATCTCGAAAATTGGGAATTCGAGAGGGGGTGGAGGGGGGATGCGCAATAGGGGAGGGTTGAAAATTTTACCCAATAAGGGGAGGGGGTTGCAGAGTCTATCTGAGCCACCGCCATCCTTCCGTTTGCATGCGTCAATTAAATAAAAAAATACAATTTTTAAATAAAAATAAGAAATCTCGAAAATTGTGATTTCACCGGGAGCTGGCAGGGGGATGCATAATGGGGGAGGGTTGAAAATTTTAGCCGACAAGGGGAGGGGGTTTCAAAATCTATCTGAGCCACCTACATCCCTCCATTCGCATGCGCTAATTAAATAAAAAAACATTGTTAAATTTAAATAAAAATTTTGAGAATTTGGACTTTGCGAGGGGGTGGAGGGAGGACGCACAATAGGGGAGGGTTGTAAATTTTACCCAACAAGGGGGGGAGTTGCACAGTCTATCTGAGCCACCCCCATCCCTCCGTTCGCATGAGTAAAATGAATAAAAAAATTAAATTGTTAAATAAAAACAAGAAATCTTAAAAATTGGGACTTCGAGAAGGGTTGACGGGGGATGTATAATAGGGGAGGCTTGAAAATTTTAGTCAACAAGGAGAGGGGGTTGGCTAAAATTTCCAACTCCCCTATTGTGCGTCCCCCTCCACCCCCTCGCAAAGTCCAAATACTCAAAATTTTTATTTAAATTTAACAATTTCATTTTTTTATTTACTTGACGCATGCGAACGGAGGGATGGGGGTGGCTCAGACAGACTCTGCAACCCCCTCCCCTTGTTGAGTAAAATTTACAACCTTCCTCTATTATGCATCCCCCCTCCGACTCCTCTCGAAGTCCCAATTTTTGAGATTTCTTCTTTTTCTTTAAAAATTTAATTTTTTTATTCAATTAACGCATGCGAACGGAAGGATGGGGGTGGGTCAGATAGATTCTGAAACATCCCCTCCCCTTGTTGGCTAAAATTTTCAACCCTCCTCTACAATGCATCTCCCCTCCACCCCCCGCCAAGTCCGAATTTTCGAGATTTCTTGTTTTTATTTAACAATTTTATTTTGTTATTTAATTAACGCATGCGAACGGAGGGATGTGGATGGCTCAGATAGACTCTGCAACCCCCCCCCCTTGTTGGGTAAAATTTTCAACCCTCCCCTATTGTGCGTCCCCCTTCCACCCTCTCACAAAATCCAAATTCTCAAAATTTTTATTAAAATTTAACAATTTTATTTTTTTATTTAATTAACGCATGGGAACGGTGGGATGAGGGTAGCTCAGATAGATTCTGCAACTCCCTCCCCCTGTTGGGTAAAATTTTCAACCCTCCCCTATTATGCATCCCCCCTACACCCCCTCTCGAAATCCCAATTTTCGAGTTTTTCTTTTTTATTTGACTATTTAATTTTTTTATTTAATTAACGCATTCGAACGGACGGATGGGGGTGGCTCAGATAGATTCTGGAGCCCCCTTCCCTCATCGGCTAAAATTTTCAATCCTCCCCTATTATGCATCCCCCTGCCAACCCCCTGTCAAATCAGAATTTTCGAGATTTCTTGTTTTTATTTAACAATTTTATTTTTTTATTTAATTAACACATGCGAACGGGGGATATGGATGGCTCAAATAGACTCTGCAACCCCCCCCCCTTGTTGGGTAAAATTTTCAACCCTCCCTTATTGTGTGTCCCGCCTGCACCTCCTCGTAAAGTCCAAATTCTCAAAATTTTTATTTAAATTTAACAATTTTTTTTTAAATTTAATTGACGAATGTGCACGGAGGGATGGGGGTGGCTCAAATCATTTTCAAAGGTTTTTTCAAACTCCAAAATAAAATCTGATTTATTCAAATTACGGTATTCACTCCGGAGATATGGATAATTGAAGAGAGTCTGTTTCACCACTTCTTCACTCCATATTTTTCCCCTATGCTCCAATTAGTTTATAATATTAGGTTAGAGTTCTCTCCCCTTCGATTCTCAATTTCTGCTCTTGACTCAAAGACTTGTAGACCTTTCAAATGAAGATTTTTTCGCCTTTGATTCAAGAGCCCGTTTTATCGGAAATTTCGTGAAAACAAAGTCGCGCGGCTTTGAACGCATTTATGGGCGCTATTCCTTGAAATGAGCGCCGCGCCCTGAAACGAGCGTCGGATTGTTCTCAGTGTAGAAATGTAAATAAATAAATAAGTTTTTACTCGTTTACTACATGATTTTTTACTCGTTTTTAACGTGGATCGACACTTTTAATTATTTTTCCGCACTTTTTAATTGAATTGAACTTGATATTCGCGCAGATGTTGATGTCCTGGTGCTCGTGACGACCATTATCCGGGGCTAGAGCTAGAAATAGCGGCATTACATTTCTCTACCGTAAGGGTGCTAATTTTGGGGAAGCGGAAATCGCGACCCTTTCTCATTACGCATCCTTATTCGCTACCTACTCACCCTTTACAAAGTTTATCCAATAAAAAAGTCGTAATTTTTCTCCTCCTGTGGAGAACTCACGTACAGGTGGCGGAATTTTCCCCAAATTCCGTCACAATTTAATCCGATGGATCAATCAACAAAAAAAAAGAAAGATTTTAATACAAAATTGAAAGTGAATGATCCAAAGCAATAGGCATTCAAAGATCTGTCATTTGCAAGCGTTGTTGAAACCCGTATTATACACCAAAGTGGATTGAACCCACTGAATGTCGTATTTTTCATTTCAAAACAAGAATAAACCAAATTTTATAATAACCTCCAGGACATTATTCATAACTCAGGAGCATCTTTTGAAACGATGTAACATTGATCGTCATAAAAAATTTAGTTCTGAATCATCGTCCTTTATTTCCTTTTCAACAAAACTGGAATTACCAAAGCATTCACCCAATCTTTTTTTGTCAACTGTATAAATATTAGAAACTTGATACACGGAAAGAAATTTTCTAGAAAAATTCTAGTATGAGTACTGAAAAAAATTACAATCCACCGGTTGTAAAAAATTCTAGTGCTGTTTTAAGGTAAAATTTCTCAGGATTTCTGGTAAAATTTCTGCGGATTTCTGTGAAGTTTTCACAGACATACGGGGAAAAATTCACGTTTTCTGGAGTAAAATTTTCAGTGTCAGTACTGGAATTTTTTCCTGTCCGTCACTTTTTGCCTCTCTTACCATGCTAGCACTAGAATTTTTCTAAAAAATTTCTCTCCGTGTACAATCCAGATATGTTAGTAAAGACATGTAGATCAAGCTGGGATTTTCTAAACCGTACAGTCTATTCTGCTCTCTTCAGATATATTCAATTCCATATTATCTTGTTCTTTTTAAGCAGATAAAAACAAGACGCGTTTTTGAAAAAGGAAAAATCGAAATCTGATCAGTGGCTTGGGAGATATTGAGTAAAATAATTTAGCACAAAAAGTCGAATATCTTCTAAACTACTCGAGTTAACATAAATATGAAATCGTTATAAACTAAATAATTGAAATGATAGGATTGTTACGATAGGATTGATACGATCGTTAATATGCAGGAAAACTTGAAGGAAATATTCGATGAATTTTTATGGTCGAGGGGTATTCGGAGGACGATTTCTGCAATTCTGATTTTGGTCGATCAGGGTGCAGTGTTCGGGGTTACGGGACACATTTCACCAAAATGTCAGGAATATCTGTCAAATTCGTAGAAAACAATTGACCGGCTACACCCGTGGAAATTATCAGTGTGAAACGGGTCACGTGACCTCGAATGCTCCACTCTGATGGGTCAAAATCTGAATTGAGGCAATTGTCGTATGCGATACTACAAGAGCTTCAAAATTATCAGGTATTTCCCGATAGGTTCGTTGCAAACAAACGAAGGAGTCAAGTTTTGGAGTTTTGAAAGGAGTCAAGGAGTCAGGTTAAGAAATCATGAGTGCACGAGTAATTTTTACTGAAAAACTTGACCAGTTCGTTTGTATGCAAGGAACGTTGGGGGAAATACCTGATTGATTTTGAAGCTCGAGTGGTATTCGGATGAGAATTTCTCAATCCAAATTTCGACCAAGAGAATTGCACTATGAGAGAAAATCCATCTGTCAGTTCCAACGAGGAGCTCACTCAATCAAGAAATCTTTTGTTTTTCACGAGGGACTGGTCACTTAAGAAATCACTGAACACTCGACTGGAAATCAAGGAAAAATTCACCAGAAATCACTGGAAATCAAGTGATTTCCATTTTCGGTAGTAATTTCTAATGACTTCTGGAAAACATCGGAAATCAGTGAAAATCATAAAGAAATCAGGTGATTTTAGAGATAATTACAAATCTTCGATGAAAGTGAAATCCAAATCGAGATACGCGATAGCGTATCGGCCAAGAAAAGTTTTGACCGACTGAGCAATATCTCAAACATCAGGCCGAACGCACCGCGTATCTATACACGAAGCAACTACCCCCTCCACTACCGCCGAAACACATTTATTGAATAAAATGAAAACGTGATACCCTACGAAAAAAATAGCCTTAGTTACATCACATAAATCGGCCACGAGCTTTCCATTGATATCACTATTTTCTTTTTCGACTTAACATTAAGGAAATGACGCGCATAGCAATGGAATCATATCCACATTCTCGCATTTCACATTATCTCTGAGCTGTTACGTAGGTAACTAAACTCGTGTAGAGTCCCCACAGTAGCTGCCATTTTTACTAAAACTAGCGGAAAATTTGAACGAGAGAACTAATTGAGAAATAAGATTAAAATAAGGAAAATGTAATATGTAAAATCGCTTAATATTTGTAAATTATATTTTTGTCCTTTCTTATGGGGTTTTTGATTATATTGAGTTCTAGGAAAATCCAAACGTTCATGAGGCTCCTTTTTCTAAATATTCCCAACAGCTGCATTTTTCAGACCTTTTATCTTTTTTCCAAGTATTCAATATATTGTTCTTTTCCATTCCCAAACGCTATAAAATAAATCCAGTTTTTCATCAAGAGTTTTCTTTTCTCTTTCGAATTCCAAGACCACCTACGAGGTACTCGTCTAGACCATGGGACAATTCCCAGTCTTGTTAATAACTAGATGTTCAAATAATTTCCTCGAGAATTTTATTTTCTTTTTCGCGTCGCTTCTGTCTATCGTAAAGCCTATTCTTTGGAAAATATTCCAGTACGAGTTTTATTTCGTCTTTACATTTTTTCTCTGTTAATCCGTGTCCGTCATAAAATTTCACTGGTTTTATTAGGGTTATAAATTTCCACTCGTGGGGAATCAGACCCTCAATAACTACCACTCGGGACAGCGCCAAAGCGTCGGGGGCCTCATTACCTGTAATTGGCATCACCCTTCAGTGGGCGAGATCAACCCCTACTACTACTCCCACNACCTCACCCGTCTAGACCCTGGGACAATTCCCAGTCTTGTTAATAACTAGATGTTCAACTAATTTCCTCGAGAATTTTATTTTCTTTTTCGCGTCGCTTCTGTCTATCGTAAAGCCTGTTCTTTGGAAAATATTCCAGTACGAGTTTTATTTCGTCTTTACATTTTTTCTCTGTTAATCCGTGTCCGTCATAAAATTTCACTGGTTTTATTAGGGTTATAAATTTCCACTCGTGGGGAATCAGACCCTCAATAACTACCACTCGGGACAGCGCCAAAGCGTCGGGGGCCTCATTACCTGTAATTGGCATCACCCTTCAGTGGGCGAGATCAACCCCTACTACTACTCCCACTAGTCACCGCCCTTCATGTAGACCCAAAATTTGCTTTACTATGATTTGTTGAACCCCCTCTACTCGAGAAGATGTTGGCACCTCATGAATGTTTGATTGAACCCCAAAAAGGGAAAACTTATAATTTTTTG
>NW_021680541.1:736568-737557 GCF_001412515.2 Diachasma alloeum
ACTGCCGCATGTATAGAAATGTTGGGTATAGAGTCGCCGCATTTCTATACATATCTCTCTCGACCCTATAGACATTTTTCGTATAGAACTAATTCGTATACAAAACTCTCGTATGGAAACCCCTATAAGGCCCACTGTCGCATGTATAGAAATGTTGGGTATGGAGTCGCCGCATTTCTATACATATCTCTCTCGACCCTATAGACATTTTTCGTATCGAAAACTCCCTTATAGAAATCCCTATAAAATCCACTGCCGCATGTATAGCAATGTTGGGTATAGATTTGCCGCATTTGTATACATATCTCTCTCGACCCTATAGACATTTTTCGTATCGAAAACTCCCTTATAGAAATCCCTATAAAATCCACTGCCGCATGTATAGCAATGTTGGGTATAGATTTGCCGCATTTGTATACATATCTCTCTCGACCCTATAGACATTTTTCGTATCGAAAACTCCCTTATAGAAATCCCTATAAAATCCACTGCCGCATGTATAGCAATGTTGGGTATAGATTTGCCGCATTTGTATACATATCTCTCTCGACCCTATAGACATTTTTCGTATCGAAAACTCCCTTATAGAAATCCCTATAAAATCCACTGCCGCATGTATAGCAATGTTGGGTATAGATTTGCCGCATTTGTATACATATCTCTCTCGACCCTATAGACATTTTTCGTATAGAACTCGTATAGAAACCCCTATAAGACCCACTGCCGCATGTATAAAAATGTTGGGTATAGAGTCGCCGCATTTCTATACATATCTCTCTCGACCCGATAGACATTTTTCGTATCGAAAACTCCCTTATAGAAATCCCTATAAAATCCACTGCCGTATGTATAGCAATGTTGGGTATAGATTCGCCGCATTTGTATATATATCTCTCTCGACCCTATAGACATTTTTCGTATAGAACTCGTATAGAAACCCCTATAAGACCCACTGCCGCATGTATAAAAATGTTGGGTATAGAGTCGCC
>NW_021680541.1:744654-765980 GCF_001412515.2 Diachasma alloeum
TGTGATGTCCTGAGGTCCAAGTTTATAGATGGCGCTTTTTATTAACGGTAATAGTCCGCGAGATTCAAATTAATCGAATAATTAATTAAATTCAAAATAAAATATGAGAAATAATAAAAGAAAGAACACAGCACAATGAACAAGGGAAGAGAAATAACTTCACGGGCGTGAGAAAAACCGTTACAGAAAACATAAATGTCAAACACTTGAGCTTTGTTTCAATTATTTACAACTCTTGAAATTCGTCACGTAAACATTTTCCGAAAACCCAAATCTCGAAAGAAAAATACTCACTCAACAGAATGACAGTTAGAGTCATAAAATCTCCGTTCTGTGTATCATAAATTTTCTCTATTCCAACACGTGTGCTCTCCTTTGTTCATTGTATTGCCAGGCTGAGGGCCTGAGACCCTCCCAAGACGCAGAACGTGACGTCACACGCTCTCCTCAGCTCCTTTTGCCCCTTTTTCCCTTTCCCTATTTTCTTTTGCGCCTTGACTTTTGCCTTGGCTTCAGTTAAAAGCTTGCGTGCGCAACTTTTCGTTAAGTGGGGGTTGTTGGACCCAACCCTTAGAAATAAGTTTAAGATTAAGTCAGTCCCACCGTGGCTGTTCGATATAGCGAACCTCCAGCTTCTCTCTTCAAATTAGTTTTTCTTGAGTTCAAAGTTATTAATATAGTGTTTTCTAAAGTTAATGTTATCACGGTGAAGTTGAAGAAAAGTTGAAGTAGTGGAAAAAAGTTTTTGATGTGCTCTCCTGAGCACTTGTGTACTGGATTTATTTCAACGAATTAACCCTAATCCAATTATCCTGATTATCAACGAGTCATCTTCGATGGAGTCCTCTTCAGAGGTTTAGCGGCTAACGGATCCAGATTCAAGTTTTGGCGCTGAAATAAAATCAACGGCGCTACTGTCCTCCTAGTAACATCGGTAGGACATAACACCACTGCCGTATGTATAACAATGTTGGGTAGAGATTCGCCGCATTTGTATACATATCTCTCTCGACCCTATAGACATTTTTCGTATAGAACTAATTCGTATAGAAAACTGTCGTATAGAAACCCCTATCGTATAGAAAGTTTCTATACGGGTTGCGTATAGAATCATTCTATACGAATTCTATATGTTTTTCGTATATGATATTTGGATATTACTATACGAAAATTTTCTATACGAATTTTTTCTATAAGAATTCAGTTCCATGGCATTCTATACACAGATGTCGTTTCTATACGAAAGATGGTCATAGGGTCGAGAGAGATATCTATAGAAATGCGGCGACTCTATACCCAACATTCCTATACATGTGGCAGTGGGTCTTATAGGGATTTCTATACGGCAGTTTTCTGTACGAAAAATGTCTATAGGGTCGAGAGAGATATGTATAGAAATGCGGCGACTCTATACCCAACATTTCTATACATGCGGCAGTGGGTCTTATAGGGATTTCTATACGAGAGCCTATAGACATTTTTCGTATAGAAAACTTTCTATATGAGAGCCTATAGACATTTTTCGTATAGAAAACTTTCGTATAGAAATCCCTATAAGACCCACTGCCGCATGTATAGAAATGTTGGGTATAGAGTTGCCGCATTTCTATACATATCTCTGTCGACCCTATAGACATTTTTCGTATAGAACTAATTCGTATACAAAACTCTCATATGGAAACCCCTATAAGGCCCACTGCCGCATGTATAGAAATGTTGGGTATAGAGTCGCCGCATTTCTATACATATCTCTCTCGACCCTATAGACATTTTTCGTATAGAACTCGTATAGAAACCCCTATAAGACCCACTGCCGCATGTATAAAAATGTTGGGTATAGAGTCGCCGCATTTCTATACATATCTCTCTCGACCCGATAGACATTTTTCGTATCGAAAACTCCCTTATAGAAATCCCTATAAAATCCACTGCCGTATGTATAGCAATGTTGGGTATAGATTCGCCGCATTTGTATATATATCTCTCTCGACCCTATAGACATTTTTCGTATAGAACTCGTATAGAAACCCCTATAAGACCCACTGCCGCATGTATAAAAATGTTGGGTATAGAGTCGCCGCATTTCTATACATATCTCTCTCGACCCTATAGACATTTTCCGTACAGAAAACTCCCGTATAGAAATCCCTATAAGACCTACTGCCGCATGTATAGGAATGTTGGGTATAGAGTCGCCGCATTTCTATACATATCTCTCTCGACCCTATAGACATTTTTCATATAGAACTAATTCGTATACAAAACTCGTATGGAAATCCCTATAAGGCCCACTGTCGCATGTATAGAAATGTTGGGTATAGAGTCGCCGCATTTCTATACATATCTCTCTCGACCCTATAGACATTTTTCGTATAGAACTCGTATAGAAACCCCTATAAGACCCACTGCCGCATGTATAAAAATGTTGGGTATAGAGTCGCCGCATTTCTATACATATCTCTCTCGACCCGATAGACATTTTTCGTATCGAAAACTCCCTTATAGAAATCCCTATAAAATCCACTGCCGTATGTATAGCAATGTTGGGTATAGATTCGCCGCATTTGTATATATATCTCTCTCGACCCTATAGACATTTTTCGTATAGAACTCGTATAGAAACCCCTATAAGACCCACTGCCGCATGTATAAAAATGTTGGGTATAGAGTCGCCGCATTTCTATACATATCTCTCTCGACCCGATAGACATTTTTCGTATCGAAAACTCCCTTATAGAAATCCCTATAAAATCCACTGCCGTATGTATAGCAATGTTGGGTATAGATTCGCCGCATTTGTATATATATCTCTCTCGACCCTATAGACATTTTTCGTATAGAACTCGTATAGAAACCCCTATAAGACCCACTGCCGCATGTATAAAAATGTTGGGTATAGAGTCGCCACATTTCTATAGACATCTCTCTCGAGCCTATAGACATTTTTCGTATGGAAAACTTTCGTATAGAAATCCTTATAAGCCCACTGCCGCATGTATATAAATGTTGGGTATAGAGTCGGCGCATTTCTATACATATCTCTCTCGACCCTATAGACATCTTTCGTATAGAAACGAAATCTGTATATAGAATGCCATGGAACTGAATTCTTATAGAAAAAATTCGTATAGAAAATTTTCGTATAGAAATATCCGAATATCATGTACGAAAAACATATAGAATTCGTATAGAATGATTCTATACGCAATCCGTATAGAAACTTTCTATACGATTTTTTCGTATGTGTAGACTCTTAAGTTCCCCGAATCTTATCCATATGCGATTATCGACAGAGGCTCCACTTTCGCCCTGAAATCATGATTTTGCGAGTGATTTCATGAAATCGAGAAATCAAGAAATTATGAAAAGAAATTATGATTTCCAATTCTTATAGAGAAATTACAGAAACCATCCCGTTCTGGAAATCACTGAGCCACCCGATTGCACTGAGAAAAAAATGTATTCCTTCCAAGAAAATGTTATTGGTGATATCTTTTTCATACTCTTAGTAGAAGAAAATATCTCTTTTGAAACGTATTTCTCCAGGCCAGTCATTTCCAGGTGCTCCGAAATCAGTTCCAAGCGTGAGAATTATGGTGATCTATAAGAATATTCTTCTGCATATGACCTCGAAGAAACTCCAATAATAATTATTAACATTTGGAATTATTCCAATTTTCTTTACCTGAGAAAATCGCCAATTTGTAAAATCCGGAAGATATCGGAGAACATTTTGTCAAGGTCATATGTAGCATAATAATCAGATTGTTCAATATCACTGTAATTTTTGAGGATAGACTTGGACTCTCTGAAAATGACTGTCCTGGAAAAATTCGTTCTGAAAAAATATTATCTTCTGACGAGAATATCAATCCTTGGCAGGAATAATTTTTTCTCTCAGTGTGAGGAATGACTATCCCTTCGATTTTTCATACATAAATCAATGTAAAAAAATAACAGTGCAATTCTCAAAAATTATCAGTTCGATACCGTGTTGACTATGAAAAATAATAGTCGAACAGTGCAATTCTATTGGCTGAAATTTGGATTTGAAAAATTCTCAATAAAATTAATGAATATTTCACTTTGAAACGAAACAACCATAAAGTTCTGAAATTCAGAGATTTTCACCGGAAACTAGAAGCTTTCTCTCTCTGTACACTGCACTATCCTCCATGCAATAAAACTGAAATTACGAATGTAACGATAAGGAGTGACCACAGCCATCTTCCGTTCCCTAGAAACCGCCGTAGCCCCAATATTCACCAGTACTTTGACCGGAAGTGAAGAGAACCGGTTGGCTCCGGTACCCGGTGCCTTGTTGTTGTTGGTTGTTTCTTGTTGAGCAAACTGATGTACCAAAATTACTGGTTCACCCCCTCCCCCTCTCTCTCCCACTCTCTTTTGCTTTAAAGGCCACCACTACATACGTTAACGATATTTGTAGGTATACACAAGTTTCGTGTTCCCTCATACAGTGGCCCAATGGTTACTTCCCTAGGTTCCAGTCACGTATAACCAACTAATGGTCAAGTCTATGTATTAAAGTGATCGAGGTACTTCAAAGGCTCCGAAAGTTAGAAAATTTATTGTTTCCGAATGGAAGCTATGTAATTGGAATTTTTTTTGATTTCCTAACTTTGGCTGGAAATGTCTCGAAATGTCATGAAACATGAAGAAATGATGTGTTTAAAAAATGTCTGTATGTATGTATGTATGTGTGCACATTGGTGTTCATACATCCAGAACTGTCCCCATCACTCGAGAATGGTTAACGCAAAGACTTTCACAGAGAAAAAAAAATTCACAGAGAAACAAGTAGATGAGCTTTAGAAACGAGTTTCTAGATTTTAAAAACTCCTGTTCTTAAGCTTTATCCTTGGTGGGATCATAAAAATTAACCAATTTGGGGATTGTTCTTGAGAACTAATATTTTCTAAAACCAATGCTAAATTTTTCTTAATTTTAGAAAATTTTCAGATTGAACTAAAAAATTGCAGCAGAGGTATTTAAAGGGTGTAAGTGGCCCATACATAGAGGGGTGCCCAAATATCGGGAATGTCATATGTGAGGAGGGAAAATTTTGCAAAGAGGGGCAGGGGGGAGGGTTGTGAATTGAGAATTCACCCCCAAAAAAATTGAGCCGGTGAGTATTTCAAAAATAGCTCCGAAGCTAAGGGGAATACGAATTTTTACTGAAAAAAAGGAGGGGGGGCTTTCATTTTTTTTCAATTTGTCCAAGTTAGAAATTTTCAAAATTTTCGAAATATTCAAATTTTTCAAAATTTTTAAAATATCCAAAATTTTCAAAATTTTTTAGAAATTGTAAAAATTTTTGGAATTGTTGAAATTTTGAAATTTTTGTAAATTTTGAAATTTTTTAAATTTTCTAACTTGGACAAATTGAAACAAACAAAAAAAACCTTCCTCACTTTTTCAGTAAAAATTCGCTATCTCCTTTTGTTTCTTAGATATGTTTGAAAACTCACCGACTTAATTTTTTTGGTTGTGAATTCTCAATGCACACCCATCCCCCCCCCCCCACCCAGAAAATTTTCGTAAAAATGAGGCATTTCCCTTAGTTTCGAAGATATTTTTGAAAAACCTGAACAATAACCTACCCTTTCATAAAACACCCCTCTTTGCAAAACCCCCCTCTTTGCAAACCCCCCACCCGGATATCACTGCACTCCTTTTTGCAAACTTCCCCATCAAAAATTGAAAAAAATTTCTCGACTTTAGATAATATTTTTTCTCAAATTAAGTATATTTTGGTTTAAAATTAATCTCAATTTTTATCATTAATTTTCAACGATTTTTGTCTAAAACTTAGAAAAAAGTTTCTAGATTTTAGAAACTGAAGGCTAAAAACCACGGTTCCTAAAATTTAGAAACTTTTTTATATAGCGTCATAAAGATGTGGAACACTATATAAATTCCATTCTTTAATGTAAAAATGAATCTCCCTAAAACCCAAAAACAAATGTTTTTGTAAAAAAAACTGCGCCAAGAAAACGTTTTGTCAGGTTTTTACTGGAAAGTTGAAATTTTTGAAAAATGCAACGAAATAGAAACGAAAGCCAAGTCAGGAATGTCAAATAAATGGGTATAGTACACAATCAGATTTCTATAAAAAAAATGGATCTCAATAAAAAAAAAAGGATTTTTCAAAAATTCTCCATAAAATAAAAAATCTGTAGGCGCAGGACCAACGTCCTTGGCACGGATCAGCAGATGGAGGATTAGATTCATATAGACAGTGAGTCGAAAAAATCCGCGCCAAGAACGTTGGTCCTGCCCCTACTGATTTTTTATTTTATGGAGAATTTTTTAAAAATCCTTTTTTTTTATTGAGATCCATTTTCTTTATAGAAATCTGATTATATACTATACCCATTTATTTGACATTCCTGACTTGGCTTTTGTTTTTATTTATTTGTATTTTTCAAAAATTTCAATTTTCCAGTAAAAAGCAAACAAAACATTTGTTTTTGTTTTTTAGGGAGATTTCACTCATTTTTTCAAAATAAACACAGAATTATTGTCATATCATGAGAAAGTTGTGCTTTTCAATTCAACTCATTTGTGTTTTTCAAAAGATAGAACATCTTTCAATTGTTGATTGAAGGAAAATAAACAATTCTACTCCAGATTCATTGTTTTTACCGACTCTTGATCATTTATTCAGATTTTAGACTTAATTTGTTTCCATTCAATTTTTTTTTTATTTTTTATGCGGATTGTATTTTTTGATGACATGGATTAATTTCCCTTCAGGAACAGCCAAACAAAATATTCGGATGTAAAAATTTTGTAAAAATGCTGACTTGATAGATATTTTTATAAAAGCATTTGTTTTTGTTTTTTATTTTGAAGATATCACTAATGTTGTTGAAATAGTTACAAAAGTGTCTTCTTGTTCCTCGCATCTCACCGTAACCTAATTCAAACTATTATCACCACAAAATTGAAAACTTTTATCATTCGAAGAACAATAAATATTTTGTTCTAAAATTTAATGATCCACTGTAACGAGAATTTCTGGTAACGGGTTGAAATCCCCTTGAATAGTTAACTGAGCTCTTTGAATTATTATAAGAGAGACACGAAGAGACATCTAGAGGCGGCTGACAGAGCCGCGACTGGATGAGAAGAGGCACAGACCGATGAAAGACCGAAGGCATAGCGGTTATGGGTGAAGCCGCGAACCCTGGAGATCTGGAGGGCGCTGTTGGACTTTCGCTATTTTAGAACTCGCCCAGCTGTGTTTAGGAGAGAGTGGCCCGATGTACAGGGGTTCTAACTGGGCGACTCTAAAGGCTGTGTCGGGGTAGGCTATGGACCAACATAGCCAGGTGAAAGGACTGGCACCTCCGGGATCCCGTCGGGTTGATTGGTGGGGATAGGGTAACGGAATGACCTATCGTAGCTGAGATATCCAGACTAGGGGGAGAAGGCCCTGGTAAGATTCTGAGTTAGTCAAACGCGGACGCTCAAGCGGGGAAATCGAAAGGATTTCTCCGGAGTATATTGTGGTGTTGGCTTGAGATATGGCCAGGGACTGGTGGGCGAATGGCTCAGCGTTACCAGATGTATAACTGATGGTAGCGAACGTAGGGGAATGCTCCTGTATTCCCCGCAAGGAAAAAAGAGTTATTTCGGAACTCTTAGTGACGACTTTGTTGCTTCCGGCATTAGCTAGTCTCGGCGAAACGATTTGGGGCGTATGGGCCCGTGGGCCTGGAGTAGAGTAATCCTCCTGTTGGCCCGACCATACGTCGCCTTTTCTAGTACTACCCGGAGGCAGTGATGCGCGATGACCGAAGCGGTAACTGATGGTTGAGAGTGTGGGTGGTCATAGCATGGGTAACGTAGTTCCACCCTGGTCAGATCAGCCTCTCAGCGTCCCAGGCTCTGAGGAGTCCCGGCTGATTCGCACTTGACTCTGAAAACTCTCCCGAGTCGAAATACTCCGGAGGAGAATGAACACTGGAGGAGTCGAAAGACTCTCCAGAAGGGGCATGAATTTAATTCACTGTGGGGATTATGCTGTAAGGCATAATACACAGCTTGCAATGGCTCGTGAGGATGTGATGGTAATACTCTGGGTGGACCTCGCCCACTCTACCGTGTCACACTGATGCTAGCTGGGCAATCCGTTGTCCAGCCACAAAAGTTCTCTCAGTGGACGAGTTTGCCTCAGAGGCCGGTTTTCGTTGAACCTCCCGTGAAGGTTCAGCTGGCGCCTAACATACGAGCGGTAGAGACGGCAATAAAGAGTAGTTTGGATTTTTCCTGGGTGAACAATCCGCGAAAATATCCTTACAACACTGACATTGAATAGTTTATCATACAATTTCTGGCAAAGAGTAGTTCTGCTAGTTTTCAAACATAAACCATAACCTCACAAACTGTCTTCATCTCCAAGGTCCGGATATATATATAACGAGAAGAAATTCGAATTTTCGAAAAAAACATGGAACACTGAATTAATTTTTCGTTTTACACTTATAAGTAATTTGAAGTGAGAATAAAATGTGTCCCGTGATTCTCCAGAAAATCACAAACCATATTTGAATGCACTGGTAGCAAAACTTTGACGTTGGCTGTGAGGCTCAGTTGGACAGGCGCTGCCAACATTGTAATTTAATTCTCTGACTTTCTAATATGAATTGCGAGAATGTGAATATCAGCCCGTTGCTATGCGCCTATCTTTTTTACTGTAAACTCAAAAAATACAATAGTTACACAGTTGAAAAACTCATAGGCGTTTTATATAATTTAAACGTTGGAGAAATGATTTCAGGGTACATTTGTATTTCCCCCCATGAAGTGCTGCCACCGAGCGATCGTTAAGGTTAAGAGTTTAGAGGGAAGAGAGTCAGTCGGTGGGTCCCTGCTGTATGATCAAGATCGGTGTGAGAGATGATTGATGTGAATTAGTATTAATAAATAAATATTGATTATAAAAGTGCCTCAGAACAATTGATTTATAACACGGTAGCAGAGCGTGGTTGGCAAGTGAAAGACAATTGTGAAATTAAAGAGAATTAAAGTCAAGTGAAAAATACAGAAGATTCTACACACGTGCAAGGCCGGTAGAGACGCAATAAAATGGCGAGTGTGGATCGAGATGAAATTCGTACTCCGGTGTTTGATGGATCAGACTATTCCAGTTGGAAAATAAGAATTATGGCATTTCCGAGGATGAAAAGGGTAACGAAGTAGTAGAACGACGAAGAATCCAAAGTGTGGCAGCTGCAGAAGGTGTGCAAGCTGTAGTAGGAGATGATGCAACCACGTGGGAAGAAAAAGACGTCAAGGCGATAAATTTTTGCTTCGATCACGAATAAACAGAGTATGTGAAATCATGATGAGGAAATTCGATGAGATGTATTTGAAAGAGTCAACAACACTACAGATTATTAAGAGAAACACACTGGAGAGTATAAAATTAAACGATTATTCGAAGCCAAAGAAATTTTTGATGAATTTGAAAAGGCGGTGAATGAGTTAAAACTGGCTGGGGCGACATTAAATAATACAGAAATATTAAACTATATGATAAAAGCTCTTTCACCAACGCTGAGTCACATAGGAGATATGATTGATGTGGCACCTCAAGAAAAAAGGACAGTAGAATATTTAAAAAATAAAATTACGTTAAAATTCATGAAGGATAAGAACATCGTAACGCATCAAACAAAGACGAAGTGAAATCCTCCAATTCAAATGCATTTAATACAGAGACGAAAGACAGAAAGACATGCTTTAAGTGTGGTAAACAAGGACATTTCCAAAGAGATTGCTGGACAACGAGTGAGAGAGGCAGAGGAGACCATACCAGAGGAACAACGAGAGGTAGAGGCAATTCGTATAGTAGAGGGATACACAACTACAGAGGTAACAATAGAGGACAATATCAACGAGAAGCCCATAATACAGCGAGGTATCAAGTACAACTCGACAATTCTGAGAACGAATCAAACGTATTCTTGACTGAGGTAAATAAAGCGGAGGTTGGTAAGACAAGGAATGAACATAAAAATGAAATTCAGTAGATTCTTGACAGTGGATGTACAGACCACATTGTAAACAATGATTATTTTTTTGATGAAAGTGTTGTACTTAAGAAACATGTAGATATCAAAGTGGGAGATGGAAGAATAATGAAAGCGATGAAAATTGGGACGATTAAAACAGTTTTCACAGTCGGTAATAAAGATTTCGATGTTACCTTGAAGAATGTATTCTGCGTTAAAGAAATGAAACAAAATCTTTTGAGTTATGCCAAGGTTACAGTACATAATGAAATGATTTTTTATAAGAACATTTCAAAGATAATTAATCCAAGAGGTGAACTAATTGCAGTTGCTTCAAAGGAAATGATATCTATAAAATGACAAGTTATTTGAGGAAACGTGATAAAATAAATGAAATAAATTGTAGTCAAGTGGAAAATGAAATTAAAGATGAAATGACCTTGAAGAAAAAATGGCATAGGACGTTGGGACATGTAAATTTCGACTATTTAATGACTTTATGTAAAGAAGAGTTATTAATTGGATTACCAAAAGAACTTGGGAAAGAAAAGATGAAATGTAGTACATGTATTGAATCAAAGATGTCAAATTTGTCATTTGAAAATACCAGGACACATGCAAAAGAGATTTTACAAATAGTACATACAGATATTCATGGACCACATAACGGTGTAGGATACGGTGGTGAAAGATATTTTCTATCATTTGCCGACGACTATAGTAAGATGGCTAAAGTGTATTGTTTAAAATCAAAGGCACAAGTATCCGATTATCTAATTGATTGTGTTAATTTTGTAGAGAATGTAACTGGAGAAAGAGTAAAAATATTGAGATGTGATAACGGTAAAGAAACCTTGAATGGAAGAATGTATGGTTTTGCTAGAGAAAAGGGGATTCAAATAAACCCATGTTCACCTTATGCACATCAATTAAATGGCGTAGCTGAAAGGTTCAATCGAACGATTATGGATTCAGCAAGGTGCTTACTAAATGAAGCTCGAGTAAATCGAAAATATTGGCCCGAAATAATTAAAACAGCAGCATATTTGACGAATAGAACGTTACCAAATACCATGGAGAAGAAAACACCATATGAAATTTTTATTGGAAAGAAACCTGATGTTAAATATTCACATTTATATGGGAGTAGAGTATATGTGAGAACACCTGATGATCTGAGACATTCTAAATGGGATAATAAGGCTAGATTAGGAGTACTATTGGGTTATTCACAAGTGGGTTATCGAGTACTGATAAATAATAGAATAATTGAAGCGAGAAATGTTGATATTATTGATAATGAGATTAAATATATTGGATTTAAGGTTGATGAGTACACAGAAAGAAATAACAGATATAATGAAGTAAATGACAATGATCCAGATGAAAATATCAATGACAATCCAAATGAAGAGAGCAGAATCGAGTCTGAATATGAATCAGCAAGCTCAAACAATGAAGATATGAATGATAAAATTGATGAGCCAACGCCGAAACGTTCAACAAGAGAAAGAAAACCGAATACAAAATATGATAATGATTATGTAACGTATTGTGTTTACGTGAATTATTGTGACGCGAATGTACCTGATAAGTTTGAAGAAGCTATTGAATGTAATGAGTCAATAAAATGGAAAGCGGCGATGCATAAAGAAATTAAAAGTATTGAAAATAATAAAACGTGGGTACTAGTAAACAAGCCAAAGGATAAAAAAGCTATTGACGCAAAATGGGTCTATACTGAGAAAACTAATGATATATATAAGGCAAGACTTGTGAGAGGATTCCAACAGACTGTGAAAATTGATCACACGTATTCACCAGTAGCAAAATTAGAGACTTTGAAAATACTTTTATCGTACTGTTGCCAAAATGAATTGAATATTGAGCAAATGGATGTTGAAACAGCTCTTTTAAAGGGCCAGATAGTGTCAGAAGTTTATGTAAATCAACCCGTAGGGTATAATGATGGAACAGACAAAGTTTATAAATTGAGAAAATCAATTAGAAAACGGTTTAAGAGAAAGTCCAAGGTCGTGGTATGATTATTTCCACAAATTCATGACAGAAATTAAATTCAAAAGGAGTAATCACGATTATTGTTTATATTCTAGTATTGATGTTAAGGAGAAAATCTATGTAATAGTATTTGTTGACGATTTATTGATTTGTGGGAAAAATATTCTAACGGTTCAGGAGGTAAAATGGAAATTAACTAAAAAATTTACAACGTAAGATTTGGGATGTATGAGTAGCCCTGGCAACTTAGTATCCTCGCTGTTATGAGGATGTACCGAGGATGTAGCGAGGATGTTATTTTAATGTGAAAAAGGCCGAAAATGACATATAAATAGGATCCGAAAATAGTTAAAAAGTTGAAAGATGATCGATTTGTTTCAATTAATACAGTTTATCGTGTTATTTCCTAATAATTAGCAGAAATGGGTGAAAGTGTAATTATGTCAATACAATGCCTGATCAACGAATGCCGCAAGATGGCGTTAGGGTTAAATGACCGCCCTGGTTGGCCGCGTTAACAGCACTGCGATTGCTGCCACAGCAGTCGCAGGCAGGCTGTTAACGGCCGCAAGACTAAAATGTCAGAGCCACAAAAATCGAAGAGAAGAAGAAGAAGCAGGCCAGCCATCTGCCGAACGAGTCGACAGAAGGGTGTTTCGGCGCATTTTGTTATTTTATTTTAGCTGAAAAAATGTTGATATTTCCAATTATTCAATGCTGATGACTGTCAGGGTGGAAAGTAGACGCATGTATCCGGCGGGATGAAAATCGAGGGGGCGAGGGGGAGGGGTCTGAGATTACATTTTTATAAAATTTACACCTCCGAAAACGTGCACTGATTTTTTATAATTTTTTAAACAATGAATTTCGAGGAAAATACATGAGTATGCGGTTTCTCCGGGGGGTTGAAGACAGCCGCATCGATCCGGAGGGGTAAATTTTATAAAAATGAAATATCAGAACCCTCCCCCTCACGCCCCTAAATTTTCAACCCTCCGGATATATGCGGCTGTCTTCAACCCCCCGGAGAAACCGCATGATCATGTTTTTTCCCCGAAAATCTTTTTTTTAATTATAAAAAATCAGCGCATGTTTATGGAGGGGTGAATTTTATAACAATGTAGTCTCAGACCCCTCCCCCTTACCCCCGTAAATTTTCACCCCTCCGAATACATGGGGCTGTCTTCAACCCCCCGGAGAAACCGCATGATCATGTTTTTTCCCCGAAAATCTTTTTTTTAATTATAAAAAATCAGCGCATGTTTATGGAGGGGTGAATTTTATAACAATGTAGTCTCAGACCCCTCCCCCTTACCCCCGTAAATTTTCACCCCTCCGAATACATGGGGCTGTCTTCAACCCCCCGGAGTAACCGCATGATCATGTTTTTTTCCCGAAATCAATGTTTTTTTTATTATAAAAAATCAGCGCATGTTTCCGGAGGGTTGAATTTTATAACAATCTAGTCTCAGACCCCTCTCCCTAACCCCCGTAATTTTTCACTTCTCCGGATACATGGGGCTGTCTTCAAACCCCCGGAGAAACCGCATGATCATGTTTTTTTCCCGAAATCAATGTTTTTTTTATTATAAAAAATCAGCGCATGTTTCCGGAGGGTTGAATTTTATAACAATCTAGTCTCAGACCCCTCTCCCTAACCCCCGTAATTTTTCACTTCTCCGGATACATGGGGCTGTCTTCAAACCCCCGGAGAAACCGCATACTCATGTATTTTCCCCGAAATTAATTTTTTTTAGATGATAAAAAATCAGCGCATGTTTCCGGAGGGGTGAATTTTATAACAATGTAGTCTCAGACCCCTCCCCCTCACCCCCGTAAATTTTCACCCCTCCGGATACATGCGGCTGTCTTCAACCCCCCGGAGAAACCGCATGATCATGGATTTTCCCCGTGATTATTATTTTTCTTAATTATAAAAAATCAGCGCATGCTTCCGGAGGCGTAAATTTCATAAAAATGTAATCTCCGACCTCTCTCCCTAACCCCCCTAAATTTTCATCCCTCCGGATATATGCGGGTGTCTTCAACCCCCCAGAAAAACCCCAGTCTCATGCATTTTATCAGAAATTTATTTTTCGAAAAATTAAAAAAAGTCAGCTCATGTTTCCGAAGGGGTATATTTTGTAACAATGTAATCTCAGATCCCCCCCTTCACCCGCATAAATTTTCACACCTCCGGATACATGGGGCTGTCTTCAACCCCCCGGAGAAACCACATGATCATGTATTTTCCCCGAAATTAATTTTTTTAGATTATAAAAAATCAGCGCATGTTTCCGGAGGGGTGAATTTTATAAAAATGTAATCTTAGATCCCTCCCACTCACCCCCCTAAATTTTCACCCCTCTGGATATATGAGGCTGTCTTCAACCCCCCGGAGAAACCACATGATCATGTATTTTCCCCGAAATTAATTTTTTTAGATTATAAAAAATCAGCGCATGTTTCCGGAGGGGTGAATTTTATAAAAATGTAATCTTAGATCCCTCCCACTCACCCCCCTAAATTTTCACCCCTCTGGATATATGAGGCTGTCTTCAACCCCCCGGAGGAACCGCGTGATCATGTATTTTCTCCGAAATTTTTTTTTTTTAATTATCAAAAATCAGCGCATGTTTCCGGAGGGGTAAATTTTATAAAAATGTAATGTCAGACCCCTCCCCTGTAGCGCCTCGCTACATCCTAAAACCCGAACACTGGCTAACGACGAGCACAGGCATTTGCCGTCTCACTCGCACCTTCAGTGCCACACGTATTCTTTTCTGATTCATCACATCGGAAGGATATTCGGTAGCCTCGCTGACACCTTTCCGTGCGAATATAATTCAATCTAACAGTACAGCTCCCATCGCAGACTTGATCGGATCATATTATTTTCTGTTCACCTTTGTATTAATTTGATGCGGATAATAAATCTGTAATTATTAGTTTAATTGCATTTGTTAGTGGATTGTTACCTTCCCGACTACTCCTTAATCCCTACATTGGTGACCCCGACGTGATCAAAATAAGGGAAATTCGCGTTAATCGAAAGGGAAAATTAACTCGCGGCGTGGCGTGCATTTTTGCTCGAAAGTTTTATCCGCCCTTCCCAATGGTTTTATCCTATCCTTGGTGAACACCCGCGCAGCTAGCTTTTCAGTGCCGCACAACTGCGAGTGCAAGTGCAATTTTATTTCACGTGCTTGATAAAACATGGGCGTCATGTGATAATTTTCACTGACCATAAACCGCTGACTCACGCGTTCAAGCAAAAACCAGAACGAGCTTCACCCTGGCGAAACGCAACAGCTCATTGATGCCCAATGCGACGACCAAGAGCTTCAACGGCTACTCCAGCGACCGGACGTGAGTCTACGACTGGACCGCCTACAACTTCCAGGAATGGACGAACCACTATACTGTGATGTGTCATCAGGTACAGTGCGCCCATATGTGCCTGCCCAGCTGAGACACCAAGTATTCAACTCGCTGAACTCAATGGCTCATCCTGGATGCAGAGGTTCACGGAAACTCGTCACGCAACGCTATGTCTGGCCCAGCATGAATAAAGACTGCTCTGAATGGACCAAACACTGCCTGGAATGCCAGAAAAACAAAGTCACGCGACACGCTGTTACACAAATAGCTGAAATCGAGACACCATCGCGAAGTTTCGAACATATACACGTCGATCTTATCTCTCTTGCTGCCTCAAAAGGACACAGCTGGTGTTTGACTTTCGTCGATCGATTCACGACCTTCAAACGACCGCTGCTGAGCTAACGTATGGGGAACCTATCCGTCTACCCGGAGAGTTCCTCGTACCAGTAAACCAACAAACGGCAGCACCGGAATTGGTGAGAAATCTACGCGAACATTTTCGTACAATCGCGCCTGTTCCAGCTGCACACCATGGTACACGTTCAACGTTCATCTCCAAGAACTTATCAACGTGTACGCACACTACAAAAAGTCCCTACTGAAAACGTCACTGAAATTCAGTATTCAGAGGGCAAGTAGGGTTAGCAGTCTTAAATTAAGATGGATATGGTATCTGAATGATAGTATCTTACAAAAATTAAGTATTCTTGCGAGGGATAAGAGAGCTGTACTATCTTAAATAATAAGACCGATAATTTAAGATATGAAAGGGATTTGAATTTAAGAGAGTCCAGGTCGTTTCAGTTACGTGGGGTTTAAGACCCATCGGGAATATAAGTTATGTGCATGAATTCAGTAGTGACGTNAGAATCGGATGAGTAGTTGAGGAGTTCAACTTTTTGTGAAAAACAGTAATGCTCAATATCTCCGAAACTACTGGTCCGATTGACTTTTTTTTTTCAAAATGTTTGTCATGGTATNAACTTATCAACGTGTACGCACACTACAAAAAGTCCCTACTGAAAACGTCACTGAAATTCAGTATTCAGAGGGCAAGTAGGGTTAGCAGTCTTAAATTAAGATGGATATGGTATCTGAATGATAGTATCTTACAAAAATTAAGTATTCTCGCGAGGGATAAGAGAGCTGTACTATCTTAAATAATAAGACCGATAATTTAAGATATGAAAGGGATTTGAATTTAAGAGAGTCCAGGTCGTTTCAGTTACGTGGGGTTTAAGACCCATCGGGAATATAAGTTATGTGCATGAATTCAGTAGTGACGTTTAAGACNGAAATTCTCTGTGAAATTAAAAATAGAAGTAGGACCAATTTTCTTGGCGCGGAGTTTTTCCACTGACTTTCTGATATCTANGATTTTAATGTCTTATTAAAAGATGTATTCAGTATTAAGTATTAATTATTTTTTCTCTTTTTTGGAGCAGTGGGGAGGGGGGGAAGGAGTTAGAGACAAATAATAATATTAATCATTTTTTCTTTTTTTNCGCCGAGAAAATTGTTCCTCCTTTTATTTTTTATTTTATAGAGAATTTCTTTCAAACCCTCATTTGATTTAAAACCATTTTTCGCATAGAAATTTTATTTGCACTATGACCATACATCTGACATTGCTGACTTGGCTTCCTTTTTCATTTCTTTATATTTAAAAAAAAAATTTACTTGCCAGCAAGAAACAAACAAAACGTTTCCTGGCGCAGTTTTTTGCAAAAATATTTGTTTTTGTTTTTTTAGGCAATTTCATTATTTTTTTCAAAATAACTAAGGAATCGTTTTAAATCCTGTACAATTTTTACTTTTCAAGTCAATTCAAATAATTTATTTTCACAAAATAGAAGATAGAGGACATCGAGACGAAAATTTTGAAAAAAAAATTATGAAATCGGTTGAGTAATTTTGATATACAGGGTGTCCCATAACCGACCATAATTCTGAAAAGGTATTGAACAGAGAGCTTTTTGAAGAAGAAAGTTCTTCTTCAGTTTTTGGATCAGACAATTTTTTTTTGTCTGACTCTTTTTTTTATTTTGGATGTGACTACTTTTTCAGGGCCGAATTTTATTTTTTCAAAAAGGGGTCCTTATTTTTTTAACCCATTTTTTGGGGTGGAATATTGACCCACGTCAACCANTATTTTTTCTCTTTTTTGGAGCAGTGGGGAGGAGAGGGGCTAGAGACAAATGATAATATTAATTATTTTTGATATATTTTTTTCATTTTTTGGAGCAGTGGGATGGGGGGGGGNGGGAATTTTTTTCATGCGGTCTGTTGGGTATGTTGCCAACCTACCAACCTGTTGACATTGAAACGCTCCATTATCACTCTCTCGCCGACCAAATAATTTTCAAAAACCCAAAAAAATTATTTGAGAATGTTTTTTTTTCTCTCTCCATGAGACCTATCAGGGCTGTTAAACCAACATCGACATTCAAACTCTCCCCCAATGCCCTCTCGCCCGCTAAATCCTTTTCAAAATCCCGATTGGAAATTACAACATGAAATATTATTTTTTTTTTGTTTTTCTTCTTTTTTTTGACGTGGTCTGTTGGGTGTGTTACCACGCTACCAACCTGTCAAAATTAAAACGCTCCATAATCAGCCCCTGGCCCNACAAGGTGGTTACGCCAGTGATAAATACAGAAAATAAGAGGTGAATATTGTCTTTTTCGGGAGGGAGGGTCAGTCGTGTTTGATTCTTTGCCGGAGTGAGACGTGAAGTTTAGAATCATGCCGAGTTACACAGCGAATGAATATGCTGATATGCACCTCATGTACGGTAAGTGCGACCGTAATTGTGCAGAGGCAGCGCGAAGGTACATTGTAGAGTACCTCAATCGACAACATCNAAAGAAATAAGAGACGATGTAAATACAATGAATAATACTCCGAAATCTTTATTTATTTTAATTGCGTCGTCTCTTGTGTTCTTGTTTCGTCAACATTGGGAGTTCTTGGAAAGTTTCGGTGGTTACTCCAGTGATAAATACAGAAAATAAGAGGTGAATATTGTCTTTTTCGGGAGGGAGGGTCAGTCGTGTTTGATTCTTTGCCGGAGTGAGACGTGAAGTATAGAATCATGTCGAGTTACACAGCGAATGAATATGCTGATATGCAGCTCATGTACGGTAAGTGCGACCGTAATTGTGCAGAGGCAGCGCGAAGGTACATTGTAGAGTACCCCAATCGACAACATCCATATCCACAAGTGTTCTTGGATGTGGATACTCGCATGCGAGAGAACCAAGTGCTACCACACGGTCACGGAGGAGGACTACATCATTGGAACGTCGAAGACGATGCCTTGGCACGCGTTGAGGAAGACCCGCCAACGAGCTGCCGGAAGCTTGAAAGAGCAACCGACTGCCCGAAGTCGACGATCAATCGCATCCTGCGGGACAATTCTCTCCACCCTTTTCACTGCACAACAGTCCAGAAACTGGAAATAGGAGATGCAGAGAAACGTCTGGTGTACTGTCAAAAGTTTCTGGCCTTGTATTATGGTGATGAAAACTTTTTGGCCCAAACCATGTGGACAGACGAATGTCTGTTCACCAGAGAAGGTATTTTCAATCAACATAATGATCATCATTATTCGGAAGATAATCCTTATCTGGTGAGGGAAAAAAGTTTTCAGACACGGTGGAAAGTGAAGTGGGAGGAATTGTGGGTGATCGGCCANTAAGGATTATCTTTCGAATAATGATGATCATCCTATTCGGATCAAATCCAGAATAGATTTCAATAGAAAAACCGAAGAATCGAATGGGAAAATGGATGGTTTTCTGAGTATTTATTTTTAATAGATAATCCTTATCTGGTGAGGGAAAAAAGTTTTCAGACAAGGTGGAAAGTGAAGTGGGAGGAATTGTGGGTGATCGGCCATTGCTTTCCCTACTTCCGGATTATATGAATGTAAAAATTTTTTTTTGCATACACACACACACGCATACGGCATTCAACCGGCAAAATATCGTTATTTTTACTTTTGTGATTCTCTCAGGGTCAACAGTATAACGCGTTTATCAGACAAACCCTCCCGGAATTATTGGACGAGATACCACTGCAAGGGAGACCTCGGTGGTTCCACCTCACTCTGCTCAACGAGTCCTTCGGAGGGTTCATGCTTGTGTGGCTGCTGGAGGAGGCCATTTCCAGCAATTGCCAGCATGAACAGAATCACAAACGGCCCTTTTCAGGGCCACCAAAAATCAACGTAGTCCAACTAAAAATTTCATATTTAAATTTGGTTTTTGGGTTTTTGAGAATGATTCGGTGGGCGAGGGGGTGATAATGAAGCGTTTTAATGTCGACAGGTTGGTAGCGTGGTAACAGACCCAACAGAGCTCGTAAAAAAAAATAGAAGAAAAACAAAATAAAAAATAATATTTCATTTTCTAATTCCCAATCGGGATTTTGAAAATTATTTGGCGGGTGAGGGGGTGATAATGAAGCGTTTTAATGTCGACAGGTTGGTAGCGTGGTAACAGACCCAACAGAGCTCGTAAAAAAAAATAGAAGAAAAACAAAATAAAAAATAATATTTCATTTTCTAATTCCCAATCGGGATTTTGAAAATTATTTGGCGGGTGAGGGGGTGATAATGAAGCGTTTTAATGTCGACAGGTTGGTAGCGTGGTAACAGACCCAACAGAGCTCGTAAAAAAAAATAGAAGAAAAACAAAATAAAAAATAATATTTCATTTTCTAATTCCCAATCGGGATTTTGAAAATTATTTGGCGGGTGAGGGGGTGATAATGGAGCGTTTTAAAGTCGATAGGTTGGTAACAGACTTATAGGCAACATAACGAGATGAAAAAACTTTTTCAAATATTTTTTTTTGAATTTTCAAAATTATTTGCCAGGTGAGGGGCTGATTATGGAGCGTTTTAATTTTGACAGGTTGGTAGCGTGGTAACAGACCCAACTGACCACGTAAAAAAAACGCAAGAAAAACGACAAAAAAATAATATTTCATTTTCTAATGTCCAATCAGGACTTTGAAAATGATTTGGCGGGCCAGGAGCTGATTATGGAGCGTTTTAATTTTGATAGGTTGGTAGTTTGGTAACAGACCCTACAGACCATGTAAAAAAAACGCAAGAAAAACGAAAAAAAAAAATATTTCATTTTCTAATTCCCAAATAAAATTATTTGGTCGGCGAGGGGGTGATAATGAAGCGTTTGAATGTCAACCGCATGAAAAAAATTCCCAAAAAACAAAAAATTATAATATCTCATTTTCTCATTTCCTTTTTAGATTTTCAAAATAATTTTGGGCGCGAGAGGGCAATAAGCGGAGTGTGGTTGACGTGAGTCAATATTCCACCCAAAAAAATGGGTAAAAAAAATTAGGACCCCTTTTTTAAAAATAAAATTCGGCCCTGAAAAGATAGTCACATCCAAAATAAAAAAAAGAGTTAGACAAGAAAAAAAATTGTCTGATCCAAAAACTGAAGAGGAACTTTCCTCTTCAAAAAGCTCCCTCTTCAACACCTTTTCAGGATTATGGTCGGTTGTGGGACACCCTGTATTGAAAAAAATCTTTTTAGATATAAAGCTGAATATCTGCTAAACTAATCATCCATTCAGCCCATCTTCAATACGAAACATTATAGTGATAAGAGGAAACTTTGTGGAAAATTTCAAGTTGATATGTTCATTTCTTCAAAAATGAGAGCTCGTACAAGGATTTTCAGCGGAAAACCGAAAAAAACTTTGTATGAAGACATAGATATATTTTGATTGATTGGGATAGACGCCATCAAGACAGATATTTTGAAAAAAAAAGTTGAAATCGGTCGGATAGTTTCCGAGATATTTGCGAAAAACGATTCAGAAACAAACGTCGATTTCTTCAAAAC
>NW_021680541.1:766348-797112 GCF_001412515.2 Diachasma alloeum
CCCTTTCCACCCCCCTAAAAAGTACCAATAATGACAAAAGAAAAAAAAAAGAAAAAAATAATAATTTTGAAAAATTAAGATTCGTAAAGTATCTTAATCATAAGATACATGTGCTGTCTGAAATTCAGTCACATTTGTCTACTTAAAAACTGTGACATTTCCTACTTAAAAAATGGGACAAATGTATCTTAAATTCAGTAAGGACTTTTTGTAGTGCATGTTTTCGTTCACGACATCAACTTCCAGGCCAGACTCCGCACCAAGACGTACCCGACGAGCCTCAACAACAAGACCAGCCACAGCCGAGCACGAGCACGGCACCCGCTGCTGGAAGACGGAGGAGAGGCTTCACATTCGCCAACAGACCGACAATTCACGTCTAACACGTCTAAGTCTCCTCATTCAAAAAATTTTTTGTTTTTTACCTGCTTGCCAAATCCGACTAATTTTGCTGTTCCTAGAATAATCATTTTCTGTTGCAGATTCAAAAAAACTACGTTTTTTCACTTCAAGCAGGGGAGTCATGTAGAGCCTCGCTACATCCTAAAACGCGAACACTGGCTAACGACAAGCACATGCATTTGCCATCTCACTCGCACCTTCAGTGCCACGCGTATTCTTTTCTGATTCGTCAAATCGGAAGGATATTCGGCAGTCTTGCTGACACCTTTCCATGCGAATATAATTCAGTCTAACAGTACAGCTCGTATCGGACGCTTGATCGGATCATATTATTTTCTCTTCACCTTTGCATTAATTTGACGCGGATAATAAATCGGTAATTATTAGTTTAATTGCATTTGTTAGTGGATTGTTACCTTCCCGACTACTCCTCAATCCCTACACCCCCTCACCCCCCTAAATTTACACCCCTCCGGATACATGTGGCTGTCTTCAACCCCCCGGAGAAACCGCATGATCATGTATTTTCCCCGAATTGCTTTTTTTTTATATAAAAAATCAGCGCATGTTTCCGAAGGGGTAAATTTTATAAAAATGTAATTTCAGACCCCTCCCCCTCACGCCCCCAAATTTGCATCCCTCCGGATACATGCGGCTATCTTCAACCCCTCGGAGAAACCGTATACTCATGTATTTTCCCCGAAATTAATTTTTTTAGATTATAAAAAATCAGCGCATGTTTCCGGAGGGATGAATTTTATAAAAATGTAATCTTAGATCCCTTCCCCTCACCCCCCTAAATTTTCACCCCTCCGGATACATGGGGTTGTCTTCAACCCCTCGGAGGAATCGCGTGATCATGTATTTTCTCCGAAATTCTTTTTTTTTTAATTATAAAAAATCAGCGCATGTTTCCGGAGGGGTGAATTTGATAAAAATGTCATCTCAGACCACTCTCTCTCTCACACCCCTAAATTTTCATCTCTCCGGATATATGCGGATGTCTTCAACCCCCCAGAAATACCCCAGTCTCATGAATTTTCTCAGAATTTATTTTTCGAAAAATTAAAAAAAATCAGCGCATGTTTCCGGAGGGGTGAATTTGATAAAAATGTCATCTCAGACCACTCTCTCTCTCACACCCCTAAATTTTCATCCCTCCGGATATATGCGGATGTCTTCAACCCCCCAGAAATACCCCAGTCTCATGAATTTTCTCGGAATTTATTTTTCGAAAAATTAAAAAAAATCAGCGCATGTTTCCGAAGGGGTAAATTTTATAACAATGTTGTTTCAGACTCCGCCCCCTCACCCCCGAAAATTTTCACCCCTTCCGATACACGCGGCTGTCTTCAACCCCCCGGAGAAACCGCATGATCATGTATTTTCCCCGAAATTCTTTTTTTTTAATTATAAAAAATCAGCGCATGTATCCGGAGGGATGAAAATTTGGGGGGTGAGGGGGCCCTCCCCCTCACCAGCGCCAATCTCATTCATTTTCTCAGAAATGTATTTTTTGAAAAATAAAAAAAAATCAGCGCATGTTTCCCTACGGAGCAGTCTGAGATTACACTTTTATAAAATTTACCCCTCCGGAAACATGCGCTGATTATTCATAATTAAAAAAAAAAGAATTTCGGGGAAAATCCAGGATCACGCGGTTCTTCCGAGGGGTTGAAGACAGCCTCATGTATCCGGTGGGGTGAAAATTTAGGGGGGGTGAGGGGGAGGAATCTGAGATTTCATTTTTATAAAATTCACCCCTCCGGAAACATGCGCTGATTTTTTATAATTAAAAAAAAAGAATTTCGGGGAAAAAACATGATCATGCGGTTTCTCCGGGGGGTTGAAGACAGCCGCATGTATCCGGAGGGGTGAAAATTAAGGGGAGTGAGGGGGATGGTTATGATATTACATTTTTATAAAATTTACCCCTCGGGATCCATGCGGCTGTCTTCAACCCCCCGGAGAATCCGCATACTCATGTATTTTCCCCGAAATTCATTGTTTAAAAAATTATAAAAAATCAGTGCATGTTTTCGGAGGTGTAAATTTTATAAAAATGTAATCGCAGCCCACTGTTCCTTGCCCCCTCAATTTTCATCCCTCCGGATACATGCGTCTACTTTCCACCCTGACAATCATCAGCATTAAATAATTGGAAATATCAACATTTTTTCAGCTAAAATAAAATAACAAAATGCGCCGCAACAACCTTCTGTCGACTCGTTCGGCAGACTGCTGGCCTGCGACTGCTGCGGCAGCAATCGCAGTGCTGTTAGCGCGGCCAACCAGGGCGGTCGTTTAACCCTAACGCTGTTATGTCCAGAGAAGGATTTTAGCGTCGAATGGACATGTTTTAATTTTCACATTAAAATCAAAGCTAAAATTATTGAATTTTATAATTATTGGACGACGCAAAGTTTTATACTCTTACCTTTTTTTTTAAATATAAGGGAAAAAGGGTTTGCTTTAGGGATGGGGCTTGAGTTGAGACTAATTTCTAATCAAGAAATTTGGAGTTGTACTGGGAATCAAGTTAGAATTTAAATATATTTTGTATAACTATTCGGTTTACAAAAACATAAGCGTGATTTTACAGAAATTTATGTAGCTGAAATTCCTATCCCTGGAATGATCTGAAGGATTCAAATTTAGGTTTACAAATTTTTGTTACTTACAATTCGGTCTGTTATTTATGAATTATTTGACGTGTTTGTAGATCCCTGGGTAAATCCGTAATTTCCTCACCAGCAATTAGTCGCGCGAAAGGCTATTATGGATATTTTCACGGAAACACTTTCTGCTACCAGTTGATATTTGAATCAATTTTTGGCAGTTGAATTTGAAGATTTTCGGAGTTTCGTTGAGACTGTCCACAACGCGTCACAATAAACGAATTCCTTATTTGCAAGAAAAGTCACCACTCTCGGTTAAAGAAATTTTATTCCCGGATAATTTCAATTGTTCGTAACTTACTATTAATTCAGTACTATCCCGTGTAATCGAAGGATGGATTGAAAAACCGGACCGATTAAATGAACTATTTCCAGCAGAATTGTTACTGCTCCGTCGCTGCTTCAAGACTGCTTAATTTTGGTTTTTCTGACATTTTTGTATGAATTTTGGGGTCACTTGTCACATGGGCTCCAACGAGTCCATTTTTAATTGGTGGATTAAAAATGTCGTATGACTTTTTGCACTATTTTGATTTTTATGGGGAAGCTGTTCATTCGGTTTTTGGGGTTTCAATTAATTGATTCTCCATCGTTCCTTCGCGTGCAAATCTTAGTATTGGGTAATTGGGGCATGCTGAGTGTGCCATTTCATCACTTTTGAACTCGATTCCAATGTCTTTGGAATTTTTAATCGAGTTCAAGTGATGAAATGCACTCAATTTAGTTTACAATTGTTGGTTTGGTTCTTAATGATTTCACATAAAATTATTCTAGCCTTAAAGTTTCTAGTACAAAATTTTGGACATTACAACGCCATCTCGCGGCATTCGTTGACCGGGGATTGTATTGGCATAATTACACTTTCACGCATTTCTGCTAATTATTAGAAAATAACACAATAAACTGTATTAATTGAAACAAATCGATCATCTCTCAACTTTTTAATTATTTTCGGATCCTATTTATGTAATTTTCGGCCTTTTTCACATTAAAATAACATCCTCGCTACATCCTCATTACATCCTCGTAACAGCGAGGATACTAAGTTGCCAGGGAACAAATTGGAATTGATGTCGATCATGATTTAGAAAAGAATATAATGACTGTGAATCAACAGAAGTATATTGAATCACTGGCAAAGAAGTATAATCTGGAGGATGCTGAATTATTCAAGACACCAATGTAAATTAACTTGAAACTTGAGCCAGCTGAGAATATGAATGAAGAATTAAAGTATCGAAATTTAATTGGAGCGTTATTATATATAAGTACTGGAACGAGACCTGATATTGCATTCAGTGTCAATTATCTAAGCAGATTCCAAGGAAGTCATGATGATACGCATTATAAATTTGCAATGAGAGTGTTGAAGTATTTATATTTGACAAAAGACTATAAATTAACGTATACCAAAGGAAAAGAGAAAGATGTATTACATTGTATGGTCAATGCAGATTGGGCAGGAGATGTTACTGATCTAAAATCGACAACTGGTTATGTAATTAGAATGTATAACTATGTAGTGTATTGGAAATCAAGGGAACAGAAATCCGCAGAAAAGTCGGCAACTGCGGCAGAGTATGTAACATTATCAGATGCAGTTGCAGAGTTGAAGTTTATCAAGGGATTATTGAAAGAAGTGTTTGGAATTGTGTTGGAGGAACTAGTAAAAATTTATGAGGATAATTCGGGAGTCGTAGCTATTGCAAAGAGTGGAAATCTATGAAAGAGGTCTAAATACATCGAGATACAATATCACAGTGTTTATGAAAATTACGAGAGAAAAGAGGTTGATATAATGCAGATTGATAGAGATAAAAATATTGCAGATATATTGACGAAATCATTGAGGAAACAAAAGTTCATACAACATAGGAATTCATTGAGTCTAAAAATAAAATGAAAGGAAAGTAAAATTCTAGAAATACAAATGTAAAGATGTGTGTTGGAGAAATGATTTCAGGGTACATTTGCATTTCCCCCCCATTTAGTGCTGCCACCGAGCGATCGTTAAGGTTAAGAGTTTTAGAGGGAAGAGATTCAGTCGCTGGGTCCCTGCTGTATGATCGAGATCGGTGTGAGAGATGATTGATGTGAATTAGTATTAATAAATAAATATTGATCATAAAAGTGCCTCAGAACAATTGATTTATAACAGTTACTAAGAACAATTTTCCGAATGGTCGTCTCGTTTTTACTATATCGAATGTTGGTCATTTAGACGTACTGGAGGGGGAAGTTCTGTCGTATATAGATACGCGGTGCGCTTGGCCAGATGTTTGGTACAGTCGGAGTCAAAACTTTTCTTTGGAGATACGCTACCGCGTTTCTCGATCCCGTAAGAAGGGCGGCGGAGCTCAATATGTACCAGAGATTTGAAATCGAGAAATGGCTCGGAGCCGGATAGCTCAGTTGGGAGAGCATCCGATGCATAATCAGAAAATCTCGGGTTCAAATCCCGGTCTGGACTATTCATTTTTTCAGTAAAAAAATTTTCTGGTTATTCATATTGAGAATAATCCCTTCTTTAATGCTTTAATGTCCAACTACATTGAACAAGGGAATTTATATAGCGTTTCACATATTTCTGGCATCATAGGAAATGATTGGATGGGATTTGGATGACGTAGGAGTGGAACCGGGATTATTCTCAATATGAATAACCAGAAAATTTTTTTATTGAAAAAATGGATCGTTCAGATCGGGATTTGAACCCGGGACCTTCCGATTATGCATGGGGTGCTCTCTCAACTGAGCTATCCGGCTCCTAGCCATTTCTCCATTTCAAATTTCGGTACATATTGAGCTCCGCCGTCCTTCTTACGGCATTTGTTTTTACATTAAAGAAGGGAATGTATATAGCGTTCAACATCTTTGTGACGGCATAGGAAATGATAGGACGGGATTTGGAGGAGGTAGGAGGGGAACCGGGATTATTCTCATTATGAATAATCAGATTCTAAAATCGCTTCAGATTTTAGAAACCTGAAGGTTAGAAACCACGGTTTCTAAAAATTATAAACTTCTTTCTAAAGCTAATTAACTTTTTTTCTCTGTGTTGTGGTAAATTTCAACACGACCGGTTGAGCGGTTCCTGAGATATAGTGATTCTTTAAAAATTGTTTTTTGCAGACAGCTTCTGAACCACTTGATCGATGCAATTTTTTTGAATACTCGTCATGATGATACCTATTCAATTAAATCGAAAAAAGACCATGCCACCCCGAGCAATGTAATTTTATTCTCGTTTTTTAATTTTTCCATTGAAATTGCTTCAACGCAAGATAACTTGAAAAATAATCGAAATAGGAACTTTAAACTTGGTAATATCTTAACTGCTCAGATAAAAAAGTTTGGGATCTTGAATAAGCGGAATCGGCCCAGTAGTTTCGAAGATACTCAAAATTGAAACTTTTTTGTTCAATACCTCAAAAAATACCGGTCCGATTTCAATTTCCCATTTTTCAAAATGTCGGTCTTTATGTTATCTATGAGACATTCTCTGTCAAACCAGATAGTCATTTTGCATGATCTCTCAGAATGTCTCACTAATTTTTCAGGTTGTTTTGTGACTCGAAAAAAGTATTCCAGATTTTTTTCAGAATTTTTCTATAGCTCATTCTCTTTCTGCAATTCGATTTTCTTGACTGATGAAAATACCTCATTTCTCCGGTTCTATGCGTTCAAAAATGATTTGAAAAAATGCTTTTTTTCCGAGCTTTAAGATGGAAAAATCATTAAAGGTCGCAAACCATCAAGAGATCCATTTTAGCTTAAAAGAAGAAGAAAATAATTTTTTTTCTTGGACACTTTTAATCGTTGTGATATTTTTTGACATCATTTTTCAAGCTCCAAGGAGATTACAAAAAAAATTTCAAAGCGGAAAGCGAAAATTCAGTAGCGAAACGATAACACAATTCAAGTCAATTCAGCTCTTAGCTAAGTTTTCTAGGAATATCTCCGCATCTAAGAAGGATAGCAAAGTTTTTATAATGACCTTGTTTGAAAACCAGCAAATATTTCTCTATCAAAATTACCGGGCTCAACGGAAAATCTCGAACGACTTCGGGACCCTTCGGGTCCACGCGTAAATGAGAAAGCAAATCGCCAAATATGAATTTTTAGTAGTATCAATTTAGCCATCAAAGAGTGTACATCTCAAAGAGTTCCCTTTAGTACAGTATTGTCGTAACCGCTCAACCGAGTACATCAGCGCGAGAAATCGAGTCGATCGCTTACTGTAGCGTTTCTATTCGAATCGTTTATCAATTAATTCTGAGTTAACTATCAATTATGTTGAGTCAATCATCAAGTTTATTATTGAGAGAATATCTAGTGCAGTGTAAAAACTATTATCAAATTGACATACACATTCAGCAATTCATGTATCCCGAAAATCGAGGCGTGTGGCTTGCGCCACAAATAAAGTACATCACCTATGTTTTATGTAATCCGCGTGTTTTTAATTACACCCTTTCCATATCACGTGTCCCCAATCCGCCCGTAGAGCGAATTGAAAGGGACAAAAAAAGTTTCAATGGAAAATCCGCTACTTCTCTTAGATTCGAAGATAATCATTGGAAACTAATCAATAGTCAAAATCGACTTAAACCGTTTCACCTCTTCGCTACTGAGTTATATTCTATTATATATATAAGCATGTACGGGATCATCACGTTTCCATTTTTGGATGAAATTTAAGCATAAAAAGAAAATGAAAACTAATTTTCGAATTCTGAATTTATGATTGTTATTTTTATCATTATAGTGAACTACACGCAATTTGGCGCCATAATTGCTGTGTGTTGGCCAACTACTTGAAGATGTCAGGTCTTGACGAGATGAACCGCCTTGGTTGTCAATCCCTCTACTAATGTTGATTGGACCAGTCTGTTGATTATTTAAATCGGCTGTTCAAATATCTTCTAGAGCATCGATCTCTTCTAAATCTGTTGATCTGAAGGTCGCGTCCTCCTTTGGTGAAACTTGAATCTTATGCTGGTGATATTCTTCCTTCTGGTAAGCCCTTTGTCGACTGAGAGAGGCGTAAATTCCCCCAGTTGTGGCCGAGCTTGTTGTTGTTGATGGCTAAGGGGAGGAACATATGGTGAGAGACGTATGACTTGCTAATATAATAATAAATGGAAGATGATACTTAACTCTCAATTCTTTAGTTCATGGATTCCCCTCCATTGCTGATGGTGATGTACATCAATTACGCGATCCTCTTGCGGAAGCTTCGATAGATGTTGATCATTCTGTGAGAGTGGGAAAATCCTTGGAGGCTCCCATCTTGAGCTCCCATGCCTTCCGAGTATCGGCATCGAGTGATCTTCTCAGCAAGTGAGCTATCATTTGCTCGGGGATATTCTCCTGTGTCAATCCCGTCACATCCTGCAGTTGATCGAGAGTCTCCATGGCTACTGCTGCGTTGGCGCTGAGGTTCTCTTCAGTTGCTCTGGTGAATTTCCAAAGCTCTAGAACTCGATTGAACAACGATTGGGTAATGAGCCTTGGATCTTCCTACCTCTTGGTGAGTTTCTGGCAGGTTTTCTCGTAGTTCTCGTCCTTGATTTGAAAGGTCGAGAGGAGAGTTGCTGCTGGACCCCTGAAGGGAATCTTGAGCCGAACCAACTTCTATCCTGAGGGAATTGAAGGAATATTTCCCACCAATGACTGGAAGAGGTCACTGAATTCCTTCCATTGCTCAGGTTTCCCATCAAATGGCTTGATTTCAAGGCGTTTCAGGCTGATTGGCTTGATTCTGTTCTGATGAGGTGCTGGTAGACTCCTTCTTCTTGGCCAACTGATACTCGGCTAGGCTATTGTAAATATTGAAATACTCGTTCTATTCTGCCTCGATAATTTCCTTATGACCCTCCAGTTCCTCTGTGGTGAGGTCATCATCGTCGTCAAGTCCCTGCGGAAGTTAGTCATAAATCTCCAGTAAGATCTCGACCTTGAACATCAGCAGTCTCAGTTGACTTTCTTGATGCATGGTGAGAACTGGTGTGGAGGTTGTCGATGATGAATTTTGCTCATTGAGTTTCCGAGTCGTTGTGGGCTCATTTGTGATTTTGAGTTCATCTTGATTGGTGCTTGACCGGGTTGGAACTGCTCCAGTGTTCATTGGCAGTCTCTCATCAGCTAAGATCGGAGGATTTTCCTCCGTGCTGTGCTCGCGGTGATTTCCTTTCTCGGTGGGGTCGTTGATCGTAGCCTCGTCGACTGCTGGAAGTTCAGTGTGGTGCCTGTTGCCTAGTGCACGTGGGCCAAGCGTTGAGAGGTTTCGGCGACACCAGGCGACACTCGACACTCTCGAACACTCACGATTTTCGACATTGATTTCTTTCACTGATAACTTGTTTACCCCGTAACCTTGTGGAATGTAAGCAAAGTCAAACTGTCCTGTACCCTGTCCGTAGAGTAACCCGTGTGAACCCCGAAAGTTCTATCCACATGGGGCATCCTTTTCACTTTTCACAGCACTTTTCACACTTTTTATCTCACTACCCGACTCGAAGGACCACTCTTTGGTGAGGAACTAGGTTTAGGGTAGGTGTGGAGGGAGATGCTGGAAAATACATTGTCACTGTTTATCAAAAAATATAACTCAATTTATTGTGGGCTCGAACCACTTCGTTAATTAAATAAATACATTTCTTTAGTAGTGTCGGCACTGCTGATAGTCTTTCCAAATAATTTGTTGAGTCACTGAATTTAACCAAAACTGAGGTGATGTACTGAACGTAATGCTACAATTTAATACCCGTGCGATCTTCTCAATAGCTAGATTTCAACTACTTTTCGGGGGTTTCGTGATCCCCTGACCGCTCAACTGAAGGTTCCCGATGGGGCTCGAGGATTGTCGGTAGGACCGACCGTTTAACTGATAGATATATAGCTACGTTTCAAACAGGGACTGACAACGCGTTCCCGTTCCCGCTCCTGTTCTCCACTGAAAGAACGACAGAACGAGAACGTTCTTACGAAGAACAAAATGTCGAGAACGTTCTTGCAAAGAACGAAATGAGAACCGGAGCGTTCGTCTGAGAACAAAAGTCGGGAACGAGATGTGGAGAACGTTCTTGCAAAGAACAAAATGAGAACGGGAGCGTTCTTTCGAAGAACAAACGTAAAAACGAATCCCGCGGGCTCTCAATCACTATGAGGACCTCGTCCTCTACTGACTGATATAGTGAGGGTAGAAAGTAGAGCAATAATATCTTGTTTTGCTATCAATCCGAGGGTAATTTGCGGCTTATTTTCACTTCGTTGATTGATAATGCATTAAAAAAACGTCGAACACAAAAATTTCATTGGGGTTTTCAGCTCCGAATACCGCAAGCTAGCCTCACAGTATATGTCTCTTCAGTAATGGAGCATGCTCTTTAAATGAGGTATTCCATGCCAAATGAATCAACGGCTGACCCTCACTATAATCAAAGTTAATCCATGCAAGTTTGGGGTATTTTGACCAATTTCGTGGAATTTCGAGAAGAAACGAGTGAAAATAAAATAGATGTAGAACGAAACCCAACGTATATGACGGCTCAAAATACTTGTTTTGATTGCAAGAGTTACTGAAAATAAGATGAGAAAAATAAAACGTGACATAATTCTGAAAATTCAAGTTTTTCAACTTTTTTGTGGGGTTTGGTGATAGATAGAAGGGTTTTGTAAGTTATAATACTCGGAATTAGCGTATACATCGAATTGAATTTATTCACAGCGAACGTAACTTTGGTTCACACCATGAGAGCTGGAACGAGAGTGAGCTCCCGCGACAACGGTATTAGATCATCCGATCGAGAATGTCGGAATTATTACGAATCGTCGCGAGGATGTCTTGCGACCAGGACAGCGATATATCGGCAACACGTGTCACGGTACGAAATTCGCTTGCTAAGCCACGCTCGAAAACAATACATTGAAATGGTGTGAAATAAATATAAAAGTAGCTCGGCTACATTTTTTTTGGAAATTCGGTATTATGAGCCCCTAGGGGTTGAAAAAAGCAATCACTCAAAATATTTTTATAGATGGTAGAAACTCGAAAATGTTGACGTGTAATAAATAAAAATTGGGTAAATTGAACTGAAGTTATTGAAAAAAAACGAAAACAAAGAAAAATCATTAGGTGTACAATAAAGTTTTAGGACACTTTGCAAAAAATTTAAAATTCATTTTCGAAAAAAAGTAAACTACATTTATTCATCAAAATAATCTCCATCATTTTGAATGACCTTCAGCCATCTGTTAGGTAATTCACGGATGCCTTCCGCAAAGAAAGTTTCATCTTGCAAGGCGAGAAAATGATCGACCCATTTTTGCACTTCTTCAAATGTCTTGAATCGCACATCAGTCGATTCGTTTTGCATCTTCCGAAACAAGTGAAAATCAGTTGGAGCTAAATCTGTTGATCACGCGGGGTATGGCACAACTTCCCATCCAAGAACCATTCACGTATCTTTGACCGGTTTACCCACGTGAGGCTTGACGTTGTCATGGAGCAATTTTACTGGACGTTTTCCTTTGGCAGTAAATGGACGTTTTTGTTCAATTTCTTGGTTCAATCTTATCAATTGTTGACGATAGCGATCGGCAGTAACTGTCTCGCCAGACTTCAAAAGTTCATAATGCAGTACGCCTTTCATATCCTACCATATACACAGCATGATCTTCTTACAGTGAATATTGCGCTTCGGTGTCGATCTCGTCGGCTTGCCGGGGTTAACCCAATGATATTTGCATTTTAGATTATCAAAATAATTTCACTTTGCATCGCCGGTCACAATTTTCCACAAAAAAGACTTTTTATGTTGCTTATTGTAAAGATTCAGACATATGTCAAGTCGGCTATCTGTATTTTCTTGACTCAAAAAGTGTGGCACCCACTTGGTTCCTTTTTGAATCTTTCCCATTGCGTTTAAGTGACAGGAAACGGTCTGTTGAGTTACTCCAAGCTGTTTTGCAAGTTGTTTTTCCGTCTGGCAAGAGTTTTCATCCAGCAACGCTTGCAGTTCCTGGTCATCCACCCTTACAGGGACCCCGATACGTTCACGGTGACTAACTTCGAAATCACCTTCTTTAAATCGCTTATACCAATACTCACATGTACTGTTAGATACAATGTTGTCCCCAAGAACAGAACAAATCGATTGACATGCTTTTCTCACAGTTTTTCCTTGATGGAATTCATAGCGAATCCAGTGTCTAATAAATAGCTTATCGGTCTGCATATTTTATTCACAGAATTCAAGGTTAGGTTTATGACTCCCTTATGTTTTGATACTATACATAACAAACCCCACCGTATCATATGTAAGCGGCAACTTTGAATTACTTTCATGACACGGAATCGAAGTGTCCTAAAACTTATTTGTATACCTAATGTATCCCCGAAATGGGCTGTTGAAAAAATCTGAAAAAAATTGAGAGATAACTTTTCTAGTCCCATCTAGTTTACAAGAAACACTCTTATTCAGGTTTCTCCTGAAAAAAATTTTATCAATTTTCTACAAGTATTAGATGGGTTTCGCGCGAAAAATACATACAAGCTTTTTAAAAAACAAGCAGGGGTTCGAGCCTTTTTGGCCGAAGCCATCTGACCGTTACTTTATGTGTTATAACTCTTTTTCTTTCTTTCATTTCTACCAATTCCATTGGTAGTAAGCTTCCGAATGGGATAGAAGGCATTCGGATAGAAGGCATCGAAATAAATATTTTGAAGAAAAAAACATTGAAATCGGTTGCGTAGTTTTTAAGCTATTGCACATAAAAGGTTTTCAGAGAAAGTCGAATATCTCGGAAAATACTCATGCGATTGAGCACATTTTCAACAGAAAGGATTGTTATCATGAGAGGATGATTCTGACCAAATTTCAAGTTGATATATCAATTTTTGTACAATCTAGACTGATTATAAGGATTTTTATGTAAAAACAGAAAAACAGAAATATCTCGAAAACTTTGTATGAACGGGTATATATGGGGTATTCCATGTGAATTCATCCAGGTCAAAACCCTCACCATCACCAATCATATTGCCGATTTTTCCTGTGGTTGTATATGGAAAAATATGACTTCTTAAATTTTTTGAGATTTTTTGAGGCATCCTGTGGACAGCCATGTTTTTTTACAAGTTTTATCTTCAAATGCCTGTAACTTCCGTAAAAATCAACCGATTTGAGTTTTTTTTTTTACAAAATGTGCGTCTTCGAACACAATTTCCATATAAAAATATGCCAATTTTTTTGAATTCGTTCTTCCATCGATTTCCTCAGAAAGACCTCAAAAAACTTCAAAAAACGAGTCGTTTTCAAAGTCGGACCCTTTTTATATTTTTCAAAAAATGTCAGTGAATATATCGAACCAAAACGAAAATTTTCACCAAAGGCCAAAGTGGGCTTCCCATTTCGTGGCCGTCATTTCCAATTGGAATATATGAATCCGGGATGAAAAATTTCAAAAATTTCAAAATTCTTTTCGCATTTTAATGCAGAAGCATTATTTGAATTTACCGCCTGAAGAATCACTGCATTATATTCGAATCTGGAACAATTTGATGATTGTTTGAAAATTCGTTAACAATAAATGTTTCCGAGTGGTGTGTTCTAGTAGAGATCCCACTTTGGCCTTTGGTGATAAATTTTATTTTGGTCCAATATATTCACTGAAATTTTTTGAAAAATATAAAAAGGGTCTAACTTTGAAAACGACTCGTTGTTTGAAGTTTTTTGAGGTTTTTCTGAGGAAATCGATGGAAGAACGAATAAAAAAATTGGCATATTTTTATATGGAAAGTGTGTTCGAAGACGCAGATTTTGTAAAAAAAAAACTCAAATCGGTTGATTTTTACGGAAGTTACAGGCATTTGAAGATAAAACTTGCAAAAATGTTCAAATTCCCAAAAAAAAATAGACGACTACTCTGGCACAGTATTATAATGGTCTAAAGTGATTTTTTGTGTCAAATTTTCTTGGTTTTCTGTCTCGCACCCATGAAATTAATACTTTTGCTTCCGCATGGAAGCATTGTAATCGTCCAATTTTCACATTCTCTAATTTTTATTGGAAATGATGTAGAATGGTCTGAAACGTACCCACAGAAAACGTTGTGCAGATTATCTGCAATCTTATGCAGGTTTTACACATAAGCTCCGCGAACCTCCCACTATGTGTAAAGTCTGCATAGTTATGCATGAAATATGCATAAAGTATGCATGAAATCTGCTAGTAACCAATTACAGATTATCTGCACTATTTATGCATGTTTCGCCCATAAGAGTTCCGCAGAAAAAAAAGCCAGTACTCACCGAAACTTTAACGAATTGTGACTTTAACAATTCGGAATTTCATAGAGAAAACCAGAAAAAATTGTAAATTCTAAATCAATAATTTAAGGGGATAATGGGACAAAATAGAACAGTAGAGGAAAGTGAAAGAGCGCTGTTTGTTGTATTAGTTTCGACTCTTCATCACGCTGTGGGTAGCTAAGGTTTCAGTTTGTCTCAGCCTCTCCTATAAAAGGTAAATAAGTTGAAGAAAATAAGTACGCACGAAAAAATTTAGTAGAAAATCCTCGCAAATTTGCTAGACAGTTCTTTTGAATTGTTAAATAGAAAATATTCTATTGATGCAGTTCCACATAAAAACGCAAGGTCAAAAAAGTCAATTACGGGGATTTTTTCGCTAATTTTTTTCTCCTGAGTGGTATGAGAGTTATTTCTCAGGTTGCATTTTAATGGTTTAAATGAGAACATTGCTGAAACTTGAAAAAGTAAGAATTCATTTTCTTCGTATATCCATCAAAAACGTCGTTTTTCACGTTTTTAGCTTAGAAATGCCCCTTGTACCACAGTTTTCATCCGATTTCAACTTTTTTTTTTAATGTTTGCTATACTCCAACGAACAAACCCAAGTATCCGTTTTGCTTTATATTTATCAGATAATGAGAAAATGATTTTTTTAGTTTCTATTTTTTTTCCTCTTTTTAGCAAATGCTAAAACTAGTTGTTTTTCGTTATTCCACGTTGTAATCATACGTAATCGAAATATTATAACAAAAAAAAATGGGGGGAAAACAACGAATTTTAGCATTTGCTAAAAAGAGGAAAAAAAATAAAAATTAAAAAAAACATTTTCTCATCATCTAATAAATATAAAGTAAAACTGATACTTGGGTCTTTTCGTTGCAGTATAACGAACATTAAAAAAAAAGAGCTGTAATCGGATGAAAACTGTGGTCCAAGGAGTCTTTTTAAGCTAAAAACGTGAAAAATGACGTTTTTGGTGCATATACGGGGCAAAACGGTTCGAGCCTGAAATTTTTCTCACTTTTTTATATATCCCTTCATATATTAAAAGTCATCCAATGGCTGTTGCGGCCGAGTCGAGACTTTCAAATCTCACCGCGGTCTCCCCTTAAAATTTTTTTCTGAATGTTGTTTAAAACTTTAGGAATTCCTCGATTATTTTGGAAAACTCAAATTTTATTCAAATTTCCAGAACATCTAAGAATTTTATTCAATTTTTTAGCAATTCCGGGAATTTCTTCAGAGTTTCTAGAAACTCCTTGAATTCACTTAAAATTTCCAGAAACTTCCTGATTTTTCTCGAAATTTCTAGAATCTTCTTGCATTTCCTTGAATTTTCTAGAAACTCCTTAAATTTTCTCGAAATTTCTAAAAACTCCTTGCATTCTCTAAAATTTTCTAAGAATCCCTGAATTTCCTCGAAATTTGTAGAAGTTTCTCAATTCCCTCAGAATTTTTAGAAACTCCTAGAATTCCAACGAAATTTCTAGAAATTCTTTGAATTTCCTCGAATTTTCTAGAAATTTCTTGATTCCCTCGAAATTTCTCAAAACTCCTTGAATTCCCTCGAAATTTCTAGAAACTCCATGCATTTTCTTGGATTTTCTAAAAATTTCTTGAACATTTTAGAATTTTCTAAAAACTCCTTGAATTCTCTCGAAATTTCTAGAAACTCCCTGAAGTCCCTTGAATTTTCTAGAAAAATCTAGACCTGTAAGCTCAATTTTACAAAACGACTCCTCATAACGAAAACATAGACGTATCCTCATCAAAATTTCGCCCTTATGTGAAAATCATGCCAAATCTGTGCGGAAAGTACGCATAGATGTGCAGATAATCCGCATAAAAATTGTGTATTTCATGCATAGTTATGCGGATAATCCGCATAACTATGCATGATTCACGCACTATTTATGCATGATTTGCACATAAGAGAGTGACTTCGGCTTATGTGTGAATCCCGCATAACTATGCAGATTGTCCGCATAAGTGTGCAGATAATCTGCACAGCGTTTTCTGTGTGTAAAAATACAAACTTTGGCGACCATGACCAAAAGTGAGTAATTAAGTGGCTAAAGCAAAATAAAAAAAAAGTGGCTAAAGTAATTCAAAAAAATCGGAAATTTTGTAAAACTATAGGTATTAATGAGGACTAACTACGTGCAAAATTTTAGCTTGATCGATCGAATAGTTTTTTTAGAAAAAACAATTCGTTTTTAAACGGTTTTCCGGAAATACCTTCAAAACTAGTGAAACGTTTTCGATTTTTTTTTGTTTTCAAAATATTCGTTTCGATGTCTTTTATGTAAATCAATCGAAACATACACCCGTTCATACAAAGTTGGTGGCATATTCCCGTTTGTCCGTTTTTCCATAAAAAAAACTTTGTAATCACGCTAGCTTGTGCAAAAAATCGAGATATCAATTTGAAATTTGGACATAATCATCCTCTCATGATAACAACAATTCGTATTCAAGTAGGTTCAATCACATCAGTAGTTTCGGAAATATTCGTCTTTTTCTGAAAATTTTTATATGTAATATCTTCAAAACTACGCAACTGATTTCACTTTTTTCTTCTCAAAATATTCGTTTCGATGCTTTCTATCTAAACCAATTAAAACATATGTACCCGTTCATATACAGTTTGCGCGATATTTCTGTTTGAAACTCTGTTTGAAACTCCACACCAAATTGGAAGAAATGAAGTCGAGCTCAACTCGCAACCAATTGAACCCAGCCTAGGATCCAAGTATTCGACAATCTGGGACTCCAATGGAAATGAACGAATCATTTCTCTCCGAAGTATGGGGCGAGGCCATAGCTTCTTGAGATGTGAGACCTCCGGCATCGTCAAACATTAGAAAGCTACTGGCAGAGTATGGAAACACGGCCGTCCTGAGCCCAAAGTCTGACATTCTCCAGTACTGGGAAATAAATAAGTATCTGATGCCAGATATCCACAAATTGACCACAGTGGTTCATGGAGTTCCTGCAACCCAAGTTGGCGTTGAACGTTTGTTCTCAGGAGTCAGGGTTATATTCTCAACGCTAAGAGCAAGCCTCAAGGGGCGTTTTTTGGATGATATTATGATTATCCCATGCAATCATCAAAATACAAAGAGACTTCAGACAGATCATAGGAAACCAAGTTCTCGGCGTCAACGGAGATCTACCGAGATTGCAGTTTCTCTTCCCGAATCGTTGAGCTCGAGTTCCTCTACAGATATTAGCAACACAATTTCTGATACCCTTAATGACATGATTGATAGCTTCCAGGAGTCTGCATCACCTATGACTGCACACACAGTGGGTTTTGAAAATTATTAATTAAGAATATAGTAATAACTTGCTTTCTTATTCGTATTATTATTATTTGTATAACTGTGATCATCATTCTGACTGTCTTTATATTTCTGATCTTCCTGATATTACAATAAAATATTGATCGCTCACTGAAATCTTTGCATTGCTCCATAGTCCTTTATTTCTTCAGTCCCAATCATTGAAAGTTAATAAATTGAGCGTGATATGAAGAAAACTAAAAAAATATTAGAGCATACCCCGTATACAAGCGCGCGCAATGATTAAAACGTTGCGAACTCAATAGAAAATACTGGATTCTATTGAACTTATATTAAAAATGATATACGTTTTTGGCCGATTGTAGTGAAGAATTCTGCGAGGAAACAAAGGGGTGAATTTCACGGCGAGGTTTTTTTCTTACAGAAAATGTGCAATCGAAATTATTCATAGAAAATTCAGTGGAGTTTTATCGTTCTATGCAATCTTGTTAACTATTGAGAGGTTTTGTAAAGGAATTCCACGACATGAATTTTCTAAGTTCTTCCCATTCTATTTTCTTCTCTCTTCATTGAGAAAAAACAAATAAACAAACTCGGAAAATTTTAGCGCGTTGTGTTTGAGAATAGTATATTGTGTTACTAGTGCGTAAGGTTCCACTTTTTCATATGCACGTGTAACACATTCTATTTTTTGTGGTACCTGCCGACTTCACTTTTCGAAACGGTAGTGGGGGTAATGCGGTTGTTTTTGTGCACGAGTGCGTAAAGTTCAAGAGCGTACGTAAAGTGAATTTCGAGTGGGTAAAGCTTTGCTTTACGCACGAGAAGTCACTCTCTGCACGCTCGTGAAGTTTACGCCCGCCGTGCGGAAAACAACCGCTTTACGCACACTAATCCGTTTCGAAAAGTGCACTTTTGAGGCAGGTATCACAAAGATATTAAAGTTAATTCATAAAATTCAATTTAATGCCCATGAATATTGTGTAAATCGAGTGAGTAAAATATTCGATTTCCGGGTCTCAAACGTGGATTCATCCATGGAATGTGATGATCTATGTGCAAAATTTCACTATTTTGCTAAGTCAACATCGCGCCAATGCCGATTAAGCCTCAACCAAAGATTCAATTTATATAAAATTTAGTCTTGGCCTAGCTTGGAAAAAGAGCAGACAAAGGGACGAACTCCTCGCGATTATTGATTACCTGATCCGGAATCAGTTCAAATTCTCTACCCGGCGTTTACTTCGATAATCCGAGTATCGGGATCTTACGGTCACAATTACGCAGATCTTCGTAGTGATCGATCCTGCATAAGTAAATACTGAACTGTGAATAGTAGTTGAAGTCGGTTGATGAGTTGCAAGATGGCTCATTACGATTATCCAGTGCAAAGGATACATATATCAATTCATTAAATTAACATCTTAGCTAATAAACTGAACCCGTAATAAAATAATACGTGAATCAGTGAAACTACCACCTCAACAAAGGACTAGATTGAATAAGTATTTTACAAAATTTATATCCCCCATTGTTGAACACAAAAATGCTGCTTTGGATTGAGTACAGGTCTGTGAAAGTACCATAATTGGCATAATCGTTTTGGCCTTACTCATATATTTTCAATTCGAGATATCTGGCATTCTCTCTCACTCTCTATCTCTCACTTACGAGATCGATATGCTATAAATTGTAAGAAAACTCTAAAAGTCTTTGGAAATCATTCTTCTTCATTAAACAAAATTTTTTTCATCACGCTGTGACGAAAAGTGAACTTTTCGGCACGCTCCGCGTGCCTAAAAGTCCAATTTCCGCCACATTGTGATGAAAAATATTGTTCGTAACTCGTGAAAAAATGTTTTTTAGCTCGTGGGATTATATCACTCGCCAAAAAACACTTTTTTGCACTCGTTACGAAATATACTATATCAGGACTCAATCTCTTTTCATTTGATAATTAGGACCTCGTCCTTATTTCATAACTGGCTTAAGTTGTTATCCTGAGAGAGCTGAAATTGTTGAGTCAAGGGCAGAAAAGTAGTGCAGATGTACCAAGCACTTCAAAGGTAAGGTATCCACTAAACAAAAATGATTATTTTGTATAAGGCAGTAGAATTTGTGTTTCATTTTATTCCATAAATTAAACTCCAAATTACCCGAACCCAAAAAGCCAATTAATTTTTAAAGGGAATATCTCAATAAAATGAGTTGTATAAAAATATTGAAGTCTATTGATTGTTTCTATTGAATAGTTTCAGTGAACATTACTTTGAAAAAAAAAAGCGGAGATGATCTATGAAATTTTTCAATAGAATTGGTCAAAACTGATCGGAAGTAAAAAGTAAAACTGTCCGAATTGGAAAAAATACGAATTTTTCATTATTTTTCCAATTGAAGGGGTTTGAATGCATTTCAATAATATGGGGAAAAATATATAAAAGAATTTTCGGGAATAATCATCGAAAAATATACAATTTTTGTCTTGAACATTTTTTTCCCTAATCTCAATTTTACAAGTTGTGCTAGCGGAAGCGTGTATCAAATCTAATCCGTGCGCTGAAAAAATGTTTCTAGAAAAATTCATATATTAGCACCATAAAAGAGGAACAATTTGCACATTTGGAAGAGTGATTGTGTAGCACCAGAAAAATTCATGTGCCGCACCAGGAAAATTCTCATGTTACATCAAAAAAATTATTGTGTAACGCCAAAAAAAATGATCGTGCAGCACCGGAAAAATTATTGGGGGCACCATAATTTTCTCGTACCGCACGCGAATTTGTCTGGTCCTACACAATAATTCTTCCAAGTGTGGCAGTTGTTCCTCATTTATAGTGCTTAGCACATGAATTTTTCTATAAAATTCTTCTCCGCGTGCCCCGTTAACTCAACTAACTTGAAATGAAACAACCGAAAAATCTGGAAAAATTTACAAAGTTTTTTTTCAGGTCAGGTATTACTCTCTAATTTTTTCAGAATTTTCGGAAACATTGTAAAATGTCTGTGGCCTATAGACAAAGAATCCCTTATATACAAGAAAGCTTCAGTAATGGTTGAGAACCTTCGGATTCAGTCGGTACGTTCGTTCCTAATTTGTTCTCGGAAGAGCACTCCCGTTCTCACTTCGTACTTTGCAAGAACGTTCTCAACATTTCGTTCTCAACTTTCGTTCTATGAAGAACGTTCGCTTTCTCACTTTTGGTCCCGCTCTATTACGTTCTTGAGAACGAGAATGTAAAAACCGCCGTTTCGTTCCGTTCTCTGCTGTCGCTCTTAGTCCCTGGTTTCAAACAAACATTTTTTGTACAGCGGAGTGACAGCTACAAAAAAGGTCATTATAAAATCTTTGCTATCGCCGTTAGATGTCGAGATATTCCTATAAAACTCAGCTAAGAACTCACTTGACTTGAATTCTTTTATTGCTTCGCTACTGAATTTTCGCTTTCCACTTTGAAATTTTTTTTTCGTCACTGAGGCCCGATGAGTGGTACTTACGGTGGCTGTGTGCAAGGAGAGGGGGGGGGGGTAAATGGTGTTTACGATACCGTAAAACGAGACCAGATATGGTAAGTGAGGCTTATCGGTCCTTGGTTCTTGAAATCATACTGTTACTAAATGCATAACCCCCATAGCTATTGTACAAGTGAAACATGAAGTGAGCCGCTATGGCTGTGGCTTCGGCGGATCTGGCCAATATGCTTGGGGTGTGCAGATGTCTTCACGACCCAAACATGCTTCGAGGTTGTTGGGAGAAGAGGATACTCATACAATTCCCATGTACGAAAGCCCATTGTAATGGGTGTGTCTTTTGCGATGAAATTGAGCAGCTTCACCTTGCGCTCGTCCGACACTTTAACATAGGGGATCAACCACTCAATCTTTTGAAGGTTAATCTTCCATTTCTCCTCAGGGTTTTGTTGATTGACAGCCCTCTGAAGTACCGCACAGATGTCTGTTTTCGATCTCGTAATAATGAGTTCATGCTTTGCGTTCACAACAATCTTCTGATAATCTTCAGCAAAGCCAAGTAGAAGACTTAATGGTATAGAGATGTCGAAATATCCTGCATTATCAGTGATTGTCTCATTACTATCTATACTATCATTCTTCAACCAACCAGCATTCTCCATCAAAAACCACTGGTTAGGACTCTGAGAAACATAATTTTTCATGAGACTCGTTAAACCCACATTTTTCACCCGATCAATCTCCACTCCATTGAGCTCATATCGCACTTCCTCAAACAAATGACAGATAGCGTTACTCACGAGTCTTGTTCTCTCGGTTGGCGTTGTTCCATTATCTTTGGTTAATCGACCATAAATATGCAGATGACTCTTACTGGGCAATAAACATAAATCTTGATGTTGTACAGTAATTGAAATTACATCATTATTACCATAGCTTGATGAGGCGAAGGGTTGATGAGTATGCATCTCATAGTGAGAAACTGACTCATCGAATACGATAGATTTTTGAATCTTCAAGATGTCCTCCATAATATATTATTGATGATTGGATTCACACTCGAGGTCTCAAGTTTAAACTCTTGAGGAATTGAATACTCTCACGTGTTAACGGTTTGATGGGTCTTTGACGACTGCTAGTCCTCTGGGGGGATGACTCCCTTTTATAACTCTTCCCAACCTTCGTTTGGAAAACGATACCCATTAGGTACGTTTAATGTGAAGTCTTATTGTGATTAATTCTCCTTGGAAGTTCAACAATTCACCGTCCTGATCTACCAATCTCAGCTGGAGATGATCTATTGCTTGGACCACGATCGGAAGGTAAATGAGATTCTTCGGCACCTCAATGACCTTATATCCTGGAGGCACAGTGGGAAAAAATTCATGAATGATGTGAGCTTTCTTCCCATTAATATACGCACCTCCAGTGATATTACACTCCACACACATAGAATTCACTTTAAGAATCCTAACTGGCAAATCAGATACGTGTGATTTATTAGGTGATAAAATTCTGTTATCGAATCCTAATAATCTACCAATCGAATCGGGTGGTTTGAAATCAATTGTATGATCACTTTTGATTTCACTACACAAAGTATTATTATTGGCTTTTATGTTGATTGAAACACCTTTCTTCTGCAGAACCTTTTGCAAATAATTTTGAATGTCTTCAATCTCATAACTACCTTGAGGAACGCTAACTGTATATTTCTTATTCTCATTATCAGAGTAGTATAACTTATTATTTTTTTCTGTAATGTTTGGAATTGAATTGAATGTCAATAATTCAACAAGAGCCAAACTATAGTGATGATTATGAGATAATTCAATGGGAGGAAAATAATTTGCTTCCAAAATAGAGGAGGTTCCTGACAGGGTTAATGTGAAAGATTCTCCCATGGTTGTCAGCAGTAAACTAACAAAATGAATGAATGTGAGCGATATTTATATCTGTCCTGTGAGAAATTTCAGACATAGATGACCACATATGATAGTGTCATACTCTTGATGCTTCTGATGATTATATTTGACAAGGCTACCAACACCGAAATAATCCATCAATTCTTTTGGTGGTTGTAAATTTCCAAAACTATCGAAATAAATGATTTCATTTTTCCGTTTCTTATATGCCACCCAGTGAGTGCCAGGACCATCCCTATCATCCAAATTCACTATAGCTGATTCATTCACCCGAGGTCCATTTATGGGTAATCCATTTCTCATGTAAACTCCTCGGAAATATGGAATTTTCATGAGTTTGGAGTATTTTATGATATCAGCATCACTGAGGGCTCGGTGCGGTAGCTTTATGAGTTTTTTGGTTGCAAATGGAGTCCTAATCCTGTTTTATAGGGCTTCAAATACAGTCCTTTACCCATTGAAATTGCTTCCATTGTTTGATTATGATGTTTACTCTCCTCGAGGTACTGTTTAGCTGCTTTCGCGTCGTTCACAGCTTTTGCGATACCAGCGGCGCCTCCAGCTAAAGCTCCCATGGCACTTAACCCAGCAAATAAGGGAATCAAGAATGGCAGCACTCCACCAATTTTTCCGGGTACTGGTAATACTCTTGGTGATTTTACGGAGCGCTTTCCTCCAGCTTTTCGAACAGCATCTCGTGCAGCTTGAAGAGCTGATTTGATCGCATCTCCAGGACGCATCGATTGTCTCGCTGCTTTGATGATTGTTTTGAGAGCAACATGCTTTTTTGCAGCACCCCGTCCACATGATTTCTTCTTTTTCACAAGACTTTTCCTACGTTTACTAGTTTTTCCCCCCACTTTTTTCTTCAATCCAAATCCAAAGCTAGTTTTAACTTTCATAGCATTACCTACAGCCCAAGCTGCAGCTTTTTCACCTAAACCCGCGTCTTTTGACAATACACGTGTCCACGCTCTATTTTTTAATGTTTTATCAGCGTTATGTCATGCAGAAAAATTCTCTCGATTCTTTGAATATGCGATATCGTGTTCCTTACACGCTTTATCGAGAAGATTGATCCCAGGATCTCCGCGTGCTAACCTCTCTGACAGCTTCGTTCCTGGCCCACAATATTGATAACCGGGGATATGTAATTCGATGGGTAATTTGTTGATTATCTTGTTGAAAATTCCTTTTCCACTCCTCTTACATCCGCTCACTATCATAGCTCATACTCAACTGAGTGTGAATGGTATATAAACCCACTATTTATGTTTTCATCTCAGTTGAACATGGGAAGTCATGAGTAATACTCATCAAAAATGAAGTTCGCGGAACAGGAAGTGAGATTACCCATTTTGAATTTCGATAAAGTAGTACAGAATGCGGATGATAAAATGAAAGAGAAACGTCATGGTGAATTACTACCGAATACAGTTCGAGCAATCTTTTGTGGACCTTCGAACTGTGGTAAAACGAATGCATTATTGGCGCTGATCACACATCCGAATGGTCTTAGATTCGAAAACGTGTATGTCTATTCAAAGTCTTTGAATCAACCGAAATATGAGTTTCTAAAGAATGTTTTAGAAGCAACAAAGACAATTGGATATTTTCCATTCAACGAACATGAAGAGGTCATAAAACCAGAAGATGCGAATCCCAATTCCATCTTTATCTTCGATGATGTTGCGTGTGAAAAGCAAGATAATATGCGTGCTTTCTTTTGTATGGGGCGTCACCGAAATGTTGATTCCTTTTACCTTTGTCAAACATATACACGTATTCCAAAACATCTCGTACGTGATAATGCAAATTTATTGATCTTATTCAAGCAGGATGATAAGAATTTGCGACATATCTATGAAGATCATATCAATATGGATATGACTTACAATCAATTCAAAGACATATGTTCCTCATGTTGGAATGTCGATAAATATAGCTTTTTAGTGATTGATAAAGATAGAGAGCTGAGTGATGGTCGCTATAGAAGAGGGTTCGATTGTTTTATAAATATATAATGCATATGATTTTCTGAAGCAGTTGCATCCAGGACTTCATCATGACAAGTTCTATTTTGAATAAAGAGAAGCATGTGTTACAACAAATCGCCGATGCAAGTGAAGCAATTCGTGAAAAGCATAAACTAATGAAATTGGGGAGAGAAAATGCAGAAAAAACTCTAAATGAAGTTTTCAAACCAGTTGTTACACCATTACAAAAACTAGTGGATCAAACCACTCATGCTGGAATTCCTAGGAGAGCAAAGAGATATAAGAAGTTCAAAGTTCCTGATTCAAGGAAACGTGTGGCTGAAACAGATGATTCTAATATCCCAACAAAGATCCAACGAATGAAGGAAATGGATGCTTCAAATATTCCTGGAAGACCATCACCACCACCAGCAGAATCAGAGTCAGATAGAAATGTTTTCATGCCATCATCCTCCACCATGGAAACTGAAAGTACTGATAATCAAGACGATTCTGATTCTGTGGAGGATGAAGATATTCATAATTTATCGCAAGAATATTTACAATTATTCAACACCCCAGGTGAAGAGGGAAAATTAGATATGAAAACAGGAGTCCGCAAGTATAAAGGTGATTGGGTGATCGGGATTACTCCAATCAAATTTGAAGGGGAAACAATTGTGATTGGTCGTGAAAAATATAAACAAACTCCAGGACTTCTTGAAATATTATTCAAGAAAAAACCTAATGAGGAGAAAATTACAGATGATGATAAGAGAACATTCACAAAAATCGTGAAGATGACTCATCTTGATAGACAATATTTTGATCCAAAGAAAAGATTGAAGCGACACAATACACAAAAATTAGCGAATTTCATGACTCGATCTCCTCAAGGGAGAGGATTGTCAAACCAAATGATTGCAAAGAAGATACGCAATATTGATTATGTGTATTGGGATGATCCAAATGAGTTGGTGGATCGACTCCGATTGTTATATGCATCTCAAGCAGCTGGTAATAATAATCATAATAATGAAATAATTTCAATTATCGAGGAGCTACGGGAGGCTGGATTGATATATTAGAAGTGGACACATCATGGAAACATCAGTTACAAAATGAGTGTTGATGTGTTTGGACGACAGTTGAATGCTGCTGGAGCTGCACCCCGGAATATTCAAGGACCCCCAGGTCGAGGCTTCAAGCTCACAGCAGATGGACAATTCGATATGAAGAACAAGCGATTATGTAACGTTGCTGAAGCAGTAGAAGATAATGATGTAGTTTCCATGAAGTTTGTGAAGCGGTTGATTGAAGATTTGGGGATTAATCTACTACAAAAACACATGACACAGAACCTTGAAACCATTCGAACACTAGATGAGAGAGTGAAAACATTGGAGAGCTCAGGTAAAAAATCTCCAATTGAATCGGATGAACAAAATAGTATAGCAGCTGCACCAGAGTTTTCAGATAGTGGAAAAGGAGTAAGACGTGTTAAGAGAAGTTCTAAAACGTTAACTGAGAATGAAGGTGAAAAATCAAGGAAAAACAGAAAAGTTTAAGGCAGAAAAAGAAGCTCTAGTTGAGGAACTCCACAGACCTGCACGTAGGAATTACCCCAGACGTCGAGTAGATATACGAGGTCTCAATGAAACCTGGCAAGCTGATCTTGTGGATATGTCAGCATATGCTAAAGAAAATGATGGTCATAAATTTCTACTCACAATTATCGATATTTTCTCCAAATTTGCGTGGGCAGTACCCATTAAATCAAAAAGTGGATTGGATGTAACAAAAGCTATGGAATCTGTACTCAATCGAGGTCGAGTACCTCAAAAGTTACATGTTGATCAAGGAAAAGAATTCTATAACAAAGAATTCAAAAATCTTATGCAAAAATTTGATATAAAAATGTATTCAACGTTTAGTAATTTAAAAGCATCGATTTGTGAACGATTCAACCGTACGTTGAAAGAGCGAATGTGGAAGAAATTCTCTCTCCAAGGATCATACAGATGGTTCGATATACTTACCGACATTATATCATCTTATAATGATACAAAACATCGAACAATTCATATGAAACCCAAGGATGTGAATGAAATGAATGAAAAGTTCCTTCGCCACCAAGTTTATGGAAAATTTCTGAACAATAGAGTTAAAGAACCGAAATTCCAAATAAATGACAAAGTGAGAATCAGCAAATATAAACATGTTTTTGAAAAAGGCTATACACCCAATTGGACAACTGAAATTTTCAAAATCATTCGCGTGAGGAGGACTGAACCAACTACTTATAAGTTGATTGATTATCAGGATAATCCTATTGAAGGAAGTTTCTATGAGGAGGAATTATCTAAAGTGAAGCATCCTGATGTGTATCTTATTGAAAAAGTGATTAAAAAACGAGGAAATAAATTATATGTGAAGTGGTTAGGCTTTGATGATTCTCATAATAGTTGGATCAATGAGTCAGATGTATAACTGCAGGGATTTTTTTTATCTATTTGATGTATATCATTTGTGAAAAGGAAATAAAATAGAAAACAAACACAAAATTTTTGTATATTCATACTTATTTTTCACCTTAATCCTAAATATACAATGTATGAAAATATCTATTTATAATTATACACTTGGTTTAGTATACCCCCAAGGTAAGGTATCTGTCGTGTTCGTAGAAATCATACGCTTATCATCTTCCCAGCTCAATGCTAATTTCTTCTGGCGGATTGTATACACCTCATGTTTTTTACTCCGGATCAAATATTGATCTTTCACAACATGCTCATTATTGAGGAGACAGTTCTTATAGTCATCAAAAGTGATTTTTCTGAGTGTAGCAGCTTTGACACCCTTAGCTTTCTTCTTAGCTTTATCATCATCCAACATCCTGAAGGCATATGTCTTGGCTCGCAAACCTACAAATTCCACCATGATTCGTCCATTATTCTCATCCTTCATGAGACCTAATACTTTTTTATTTGCTAGCTGTATTCCATATTCATTATTCTGTTTATAGTCAGATGTATCAAACATGTGTATGTCTTCTTTTATAGACTCATAGATGTTTGGTACTCGAAACAAATATAATAAACTATCTGTATCAGTATACATCAATTTCGCTGAATCACCAAATTTAGGTTTAACATAGTTGTAATGGAAATCATACACGATTGTTTTTGATAGATCGAGAATCGTGAATCCAATGTAAATAGGTTTCTTGAAGTATACAGATGTTCGATTCATTTCAATAACAACCATATCATCATCAAATACCATACAGCTATGGAAATTGGGTTTGGCAATCAGTGCTTTTGCTCCATAACGACCACCCCAATGTGTGACGAGCTTAATATCTTTCTGTTTCCTAACATTTTCCATTGTTTTTCCAAATACAGCATTATTCATCAACTTATAAAAGTTCTTCTCGAATTCATTCTTCGACTGTTGTCTTTTCATAGTATTCAGATCAATATACGACTTCAACCAGGGCTTCTGATTGAATTTCAGAACACGATGGATATGTTTCAATTTCATACCGAGAGTTGTGTACTGTTTCAAGTTCCAGTAATGTATCACATACTTTTCTTTGGAGAAAAGTGTGGTAACTAATTTTGAGTGTTTACTTCCCGGAGGAATGAAATGCTCAGGACAAAGAGGAAAATCTTTATGCAGTTCATGCAGTTCTTTAGGGCATTCGAAATCAACCTCAACGATATATCCGACTGGAGAATCATCAGGAACATTTAGAATATCCACAGAAGTAGTATCAACCCATTCAAATGAATCACATGGTAAACTTAAACTCATAGCAGCCCCATACAAATTGTTTACATCATAATACATCACATATGATGTTTCTAACGATGGATTATAGAGTTTCTCCCCCATAAATGGATTATTAGCATAAGCATATCTATTTGCACATTGTGATACTCCACCTCTAATACCTTTTTCAATGAATAAAATCATTTCGGGATCGGTAAAAAGCTCTAAATTCACTCCTGTACATTTCAGCATAGCATCAAAGGCTAATCCGGGAGCTGTATAATAATGCAAAGGATCTAATTCATAAGTAGAGAAGCAATTGTGACAGAAATTTTGAAAAATATCAGCTAACAATAAGACATCAGTTTGTAGATAGAGATCTGAATACTCTCCCAATGTTTTAATATTGAATTGACTCCAAACATCAAGAGCATGCTGATAATCTTCATCAGATATTTGTTCATCAGTTAATTTCGAGTAAAACTCTTCTTTCCTAGGCAACTCAGTTTCATTCAATTTACTCCAGTCATCAATATATTCATAGGGAAATACCCCCTTTCTACACAATAGGTTGAATTTCACAGAATCTGGTTGATATTTTCTCGTTATTTCTTTATGATCATTATCGAGGTAATTTGCCAATCTTTCAAGACTACTACCCATGAAACGGAATGAATCGATGAATCTTAAACTCACGCAAGTCCCTGCTACCCATTTAGTGAAAGAGATATAACGTTCTTTATTCACCGGAAGAATTTTAATATCCCCATTGAATGATGTTGCGAAACTACGAATGATGAAATGAGCATCATAACCAGAGAGATTATGGAATACAATGGGGATCGTATGAGAATCTTGATATGTGAGGTTACAACTCCGATGCGCAGCTCCACGATATCGTCCTGTTGAATGACAATGATCACGAACCTTATCATTTGTAGCCAAAGGTTTTTTGCACATGTAACATATCACTGCCGATTGAAAATCTTCAATTTGTTGAGCTGATAAGGTTTCCATTCGTTTATTTGTCTTCAAGTATTGATGTACTCTGTATGCTAGCAGCTTCATCTCTGTTGAAAACCACGCAATACAATCAGAACCGCGATGCGTTTTAAGTTCTGACAATGAATCATCGTGAGCACATTTTACATAGAAGGCAAAACTATGAGGGATATGATGATCATTCTCTTTTGAGTCTATCATACATTCCAAATCTGCGTAAACAGTGAATGGGACCGTTTCTCCATGTTTGAAATTCTTGAAGTTCAGTATTTTATCTTTTTCTTCAGGTATAATCATTCGTACCTTGTTTAAAGTAGCACAATCTTCCTTATGTTTTTCAAAGGAGTTTTGATACCGGAAGTGGCACAAGCATCGATCACATAACCATGTAAAACCCTTCCTTCTAGAAATTTGAGAACTAACCAAACGTGATAAATTGCGAATCCATGCGAAATGGAAGACTGGTTCATCAGACGTTGTTGTATTGCTTGCTATCATTAACAAATGGATTGTTTCTCGAGCAGTTATTTTCTTACTCAAGTAAACAGGGAAGATTGTGTTATTATGATCTTGTGTTTCCATACCATACACATTAATCTTCAAATCATTCATTTCTTCAAACTTGGGAATACCTTTGAGTGTCATTGGAAAACTCAACCCTTCATATTTCAGTACGTTGCGAAAATGGGGGTATGAACTCACTAGACTTACATTAGTACTTTGCGGATGGAGAGCTGCTGTAACCGCTCACAAGAAGCAGAATTGATCACGGTTTTGAATATTTACCACAGCTTTCTTAGATTGTATATTCCTAGGCAGCTCGACAAAAGTTGAATCTCCACCAGTTAAGGGTTCAAATTTGTTCATATTAATTACCAGATTGATTATTTCACTCAACAGCCAACCAGAACCAG
>NW_021680542.1:0-33899 GCF_001412515.2 Diachasma alloeum
TGACTGACGGGGATATTGGAGAGTATGCAAAACTCATGGAAATTCCCCAGTTACGTGGTGTTTTCATGCGCAATGATCTACCGAAAAATGGTCCATTGAAAAATGAGTCAGCCATCATCAATTTGGATGACGAGAAGTGTCCTGGAACTCATTGGGTTGCCTACAAGAAAGTGGGGAACGATGTTACCTATTTCGATAGCTTCGGGAACCTGTAACCTCCTACAGAACTCTTCAATTACCTTGGAGTTGGTAGCATAAAATATGATCACGAACGTTTCCAGAACTGGAATACCTTCAATTGCGGACATTTATGTTTGGCATTTGTCAATGGATGCCTATATAAGAGCAAACGTTGATGATTTTTATTTAGTCGACCTTCAGAAATCATGGGTGATTCATTCACATTGACAATCTCAGGGGTATCATCCGTGTTGGAGGTGCAATATTTTCCACCAATCGAATTTTCTCCTCAGAAGAATTATGTTCTTGGACTCGTGGAATTTTTAACTTTCAATTCCATTCCAAACGTTGATACGAGCAATCGTAAATTGCACATAGGTGATACAATCCTCACCATTCCGACGGGAAGTTACGAGATCGATGATATCTCAAAATTTATTGTAAGAAGTGTGGAAAAGGATAATATTGATATAAAAATCAGAAGTAATAATAACACGTTACGGAGTGAAGTGTCACGCATTAAGGATTTGGACTTGAGGCCTGCAAATTCGATCGGTCGTCTCCTTGGTTTTACCCCTAGTGTTTTAGAGGCCCATAAAACTCATCAGTCTGATCAGCCTGTAGCCATTCTCAAAGTGAACGCTCTACGAGTTGAATGTAATATCACCACTGGAGCATACAACAACAGTGATAAAGTTCATACAATTCATGAATTTTTTCCTGTGGTGCCCCCTGGGTATAAAATTGTCGAAGTACCATCGCAAGTTATTTATTTACCAGTGTCTGTAAAAACGATAACCGATTTACAACTCCGAATCGTTGATCAAGACGGGGACTTGGTGAATTTTAGAGGCGAAACAATTACCATCAGGCTACACATCAAATCTATTGTATAATCATGGGCATAGTATATAATCGTAAGATTGGCTACTCCTATAAAAGCCCCCAATCATGCCTCGCTTCAATCACTTCGCATGCTCGTTTCAAGGGATTAACACCTCAGAGCGTGAAGTTCCTCAAGAGTCTCGGTCTGGCCGTAAGAAAAAGTGGAAAAAACGTTTTTGTCAAGTAAAAATCTTATTCGCCTGTTGTATACCATGGAGGAAAGCCTGAATATCAAACTCCCCCCGGTGTTTGAAGATTCCATCGCTCACTATGAGATCCATGCACATCAGCCATATACCTCGACGGCACTGGATAATAGCGATGAAATTCGCATCACTGTACAAAATCAAGATCTTTGTATTTTACCATGTAAAAGTTACTTGCACATGACGGGTAAATTGCTCAAATCGGACAATGCCATCTCTACAACTACAAGCTTCGTGAATAACGCCATTTGTCATCTATTCCAATAGATCCGGTATGAAATTAATGCTATTGAAATTGATAAAGTGAATAACGTGGGGATTACTACTCTCATGAAAAATCTCGTGTCATTAACACCAAATCAAAGTATCTCAATGGAAAATGCCGGAAGGCTCAAACTTTCAATCATCATATTATGATCAATAAGCGAATAATCCATTATTGACAAAAGCACAATTTGCAGCGATTACACCCCTGGTAGTCATCGATTGCTCTAAACAAAATGAATCCTTGAAATTTGGACCTGTGGATGTCCGCCTGGAGTTTGAAACAAAAATAAGTTTTTCTCCGGAAACAGCTGCTTATTGTCTCATTTTGCACGATCGAGTAGTACATTACAACCCGATAAGCGGAGGAGTAAGAAAAGTAATCTAAAGAGGAGGAGGGGCGAGAGGGGTATAAATTCTCATCACGATAGAAATATTTCATCAGTTGCGATGGAGGTGCTCGTGGACGTACAAGGTTTCCAAACGCTCTCCAACGAGTTCATCGTGAAAGAATTCGGATACACAGTTTTGGATTCTGGTGTAGGATACCCTAACGTTTGGTTTTTCAAGCCCCCATGGAGATTCTCCAGTTTATCAGCGAAGTATAGGAGGGTAGCTTTGTGGCTTGAGCGTCATCATCGTGGAATACCCTGGAACTATGGGAATAGATCATACGAGCAAGGTGGACAATTAGTGCAAAAGTGGGAAAATATTGATAGAATTTATGTGAAAGGGGAGGAGAAAAAAGAGTGGTTGAAAAAAATTTCTGGTCCTGTATTAGCACCGCTAGTAGTTAATATTGAAGAAATTTTCGATGATTGCCCATCACTAGCCAATTTCAAAGATTTACCATCTCGTACTTGTCCATTCCATAGTTATAGAGACGACAACAAGGCATGTGCCTTGAAAAATGTAGAGCTACTCAAAAACTGGATGATGAAGAATAGAATAGTACGATCAGTAGATCGATCCCTCAATATTTACTTCAAATTAAACAATTTAAATTTGATGGATTGTGAAGATATTGCATATCTGCCACATTCATTTATAAGTTTCATCGCTGCATGCCATGTTGATCAGTGTTGGGACAAGTTGACTGATGCTATGAGAGCTGATTGGCACATCAAAAGATGTAGACGTTGTTTGGAGCATTATCAGACTGTCGAGGGTGATACTTTTGATGGACCACCACCTATGATAAGGGATTGTGTTAAATGTAATAATTCTTAAGGAAAAACAACAAAATATGTTTAATTATTATATTTATTTATGTTCTTCTTAGATGCTATTACATTAGTTATAATCATAGAAAAAAAAATCATTGTGTAAAAAAAAATTGCCAATAAAGAAAAAAATGAAAATATTTTTCTATTTAATTTGTAAGTTAAGCAACAATTTCCTCATCCTCTGCATGGAATTTGATTTCGTTGTATTCACCACCCAAATACTCCAACTTTGGTGNCATTGTGTTCACCACCCAAATACTCCAACTTTGGTGCGCCTTTCTTGATTTCATTCAGCAAATCTTCAAATTCTTTAGGATCATCAATGAAAAATTTTGATATTTTGAGAACGTGCCGGAAAACTCAAGTTGAGACGTGTCAGGAAAATGTTTTTTTAAAATAAATATTTATATAGTGATATCATTATTAATAATGATTTCCCACGAATGGGCGCGGCGAACAGGAAAGTACGGGAAAACTCAAGTTCAGACATGTGACAGGAAAATGTTTTTTAAAATAAATATTTTCATATTGATATCGTTATCAACAACAATTTCATACGGAGGGGGGCGGCAAATGAGAAAGTACCGGAAAACTCAAGTTCAGACATGTCAAGTGGAGCCAAGTGTCAATGTTTGAAGAAGAAGAGGAGCCCCTTCTATGATTTCTACAATTGCGAAATAATTAACCCCTTCACTCCCCCCCTCGCGGGGTGGATGGACTAGTTCCACCGAGAAGGTCCTTTGTAACGCAAAACCGCGAATTAAATTGATTAACCAGCGAATTAAATAACCCTTTCATCACTTCGAGGGGAAACATCGCGAATTAATTAATCAAACCGCGACCCCGCGAATCAAACCGCGAATTAATTGACCCTTTCATCACTTCGAGTGAAAAATCGCGAATTAATTAATCAAACCGTGAATAAACCACGAATTAATTAACCCTTTCGTCACGTTGAGGGAAAGACCGCGAATTTATTAAGCAAAACGTGAATCAAACCGCGAATTAATTAACCCTTTCGTCACTTCGAGGGAAAAACCGCGAATTAATTAATCAAACCGCGAATCAAACCGCGAATTAAACCGTGACCCCGCGAATCAAACCGCGAATTAAACCGCGACCCCGCGAATTAATCAACCACCCACCCACCCACTTTCATCTGACCCCCCTTACTGGGCCCCAACGACCAGGTCGATGCCAAAAACGTTGTGCCAGAACCCGTATTACTTGACTACTAACAATGCGTCGGGAAACAAATTTTCTCTGAAATTTGTGAGTTTTTTCGCTATCCATGAAAGCTATTCAAAGAAACAAACGTGTCAATCAATATTTTTTGCTCATAACGATGAAAAGGAAAGCCATCATGGAAGAGACAAGCAGTACACCAGAAAAATGTGATTTCTTCGCAATTTTCTGATTTTTTCTCCTTTTCTCTTTTTCTTCTTTTTTTCAATCTTTTTTTTGCTTCTTTCACCTTTCAATCGACAGTTTTCCCTTCTGCTAGATGGGAGGGACTATCAACAACATTATAAACCTCTTTCGAAAGATAAAGTTCTCATCCAAAGAAGTGCGAAACATGGAAAAACAAATTTTATTTTTACTGTAACGACATTTTTACAATAAGAGGCTATTATTTACCGTCTCCAACTACCACTTGCCCAATTGCACTGATTTACTATACATCTATTCATCACGATTACTGTTTTCTAAGTGCTTTCCGTTTTGTTGTTGTTTGTTTTCGTTTCGGAAAAACTTCTTGATTTTCCGCAGCCGAATATAGTTTCATTAACAATTGCTCTCCCGGTTTTGGAATAAAACAATGGTGTTTTTGAAAGGCTGGAATAGCTTTGGCACTATCAAATCTTTCCTTCAATTCAGTTTTTATATTCTCATGTTCGTCCTTGATGAAAAAAAATACATCAATTCCTTTGAAATACTCTTTTGACCATCGAAACAAAGCATCTGCAAGCTTCTACGTCTCGCTTCTCTTTTGAAAACAGCANGAATATAGTTTCATTAACAATTGCTCTCCCGGTTTTGGAATAAAACAATGGTGTTTTTGAAAGGCTGGAATAGCTTTGGCACTATCAAATCTTTCCTTCAATTCAGTTTTTATATTCTCATGTTCGTCCTTGGTGAAAAAAAACACATCAATTCCTTTGAAATTCTCTTTTGACCATCGAAACAAAGCATCTGCAAGCTTCTACGTCTCGCTTCTCTTTTGAAAACAGCACCCACACCGTCACAAGCTCCTTTACCGTGTGCGGTTGCATGGAAATGGGCCTCTGTATCTGTTCCAAAATCAGTCTTGTGATCCAAAAGATTAGCCATTTGGTAACGATGCTTGTAATGCTGTGCAGCTCCATCGATCACATAGATGAGTCTCTCGACATCTTTGCAGTTATTCTTCACATGTTGTATTAGAATTTTCTGTACCAAGTAAACAGCTGCGGTTTCGTGAGTAGTACTATCTGACAAAACAGCTAAACTCTGATACTGGATCTCGTTTCCTTCGCGATAGTAGTAAACAACAGGATGGACTGTACATTGGTCGTTGTTGTAGTGGAAGGATTGAGCAGCATCTTAAGCCACAAAGGCATAATTTTCCGAGAAATAACAGGGCACTAGTCCTTCCCCGTTATTCAAATTCTTTTCGATCTTTAACAAAAGCTGATTGTTCTTTAGCGATGAAGTGATGGGGCTTTATTACTTTTAATCGTTCGACAAGAAGATCGATGAAGTCATCCATCGCAAGCATTTGTGTCTGCAAGGTACACCTGTCAGTAGTTTGCCACACACGAAATTGGACAGTTTTGACAACAGAATCAGAAAGGAGCTTCTTCAATTCNCGAGAAATAACAGGGCACTAGTCCTTCCCCGTTATTCAAATTCTTTTCGATCTTTAACAAAAGCTGATTGTTCTTTAGCGATGAAGTGATGGGGCTTTATTACTTTTAATCGTTCGACAAGAAGATCGATGAAGTCATCCATCGCAAGCATTTGTGTCTGCAAGGTACACCTGTCAGTAGTTTGCCACACACGAAATTGGACAGTTTTGACAACAGAATCAGAAAGGAGCTTCTTCAATTCACATGAGAAGGGTTTCACCCCAGGACAGTCGTTACATTCATCCAGATAACAGGCCGGGGTTGGATTTGTACACATCAATTGTGCTAGACAATNACAGTCGTTACATTCATCCAAATAACAGGCCGGGGTTGGATTTGTACACATCAATTGTGCTAGACAATCTTTGTAATCCTTGAGTGGGCAGGGGGAATCTTTAGTTAGAGTGGCAATGTTGATCGGTTCGAGCATCAATTTGCAATTTTGATGATACGTGCAAACACATATGACGTGAGTGCCATTTGCTCCCGCCAGTACACATTGTTTTGGTCTCAGCTCAACCAACTTACTGAAACCAACCAAAGCATCTGGATGAGTATTTTTGTACTTCCTATAAAGGTGTTTCAGATTTTCGAGTACCATTTGCTTTTGCTCTACTTTCTTCTCTTCATTGATTTTGACGGATACTTTATCTTTCATCCCTGGTATGACACGACTATTCTCTAGATAAAACTTGTATACTTTCTCGACCGTTTTTTTGGAAGTGAATGGCCTGCTTCCGCAATTGGTGAGGCAAATACTCCTTTGATTTCTCTCAATTTTTTCGCTCTTGACGCCATGTATCTCGTAATGCCAAATTCAGAAGCGATTTTCCGCTCGCTCCACGATTGTGGAAGAACCGTCAAGATTTGCAAGCGCTCACCGTACTTTTCCAGATCATTGAATTTTTTCTTCAAACTATGCAGCATTTCTTCTAATACTATTTCTCTCGAAGATCGATAGCGCTTTGATAAAGAAGGATCAGCGTCACTTTGGTCATCTTCCGCATAGGGAATGCATGGGGGAACTGGAGAATTCAGATACATTGTCCGCTTCTTCATCGATTGAAATGCCGGAATCATCGAGATGGAAAGACCGACCTGATCTCAGAGAACTGTTCATCACATCTGGGCTTGGTTCGAGTGTTTCGGCTTGGGGCTTTGATATCTCGGGTGGGGTGTCCGAACATCGAAGATGTGTATCATGAAGATTCACCATTGAGACAGGTGGAATCACATAATTCGCGTCCATCTTTCGGCACTGGCCACAGATTTCTGCAGACTTTGGTAGAAAGGAAAACGTCTTGTGTATTGCCGAGGAAATGGGCCGCAAATCCAACCATTGTGTCCCTTCTGACCAGGAATCCGCATCGGATTCGCACACCTATGACTTCGCGGCATTCTATGAAATGCAAAATTATCAAATCCAATCCAAAATTATCCGGAAAATGAGGATTATTCCAATAAGTAACGTGAAAACTGCTTACNCGGATTCGCACACCTATGACTTCGCGGCATTCTATGAAATGCAAAATTATCAAATCCAATCCAAAATTATCCGGAAAATGAGGATTATTCCAATAAGTAACGCGAAAACTGCTTACCTCGATACAACAGACAGGAAAATTTGAATCGATTCGCAAGGAATTGTACAACGATGAAAACTCAATGAGGAAGTTGAAGTTTTCACTAAAACTAGAGCCTCAGGAAAAACTGATGATATTAAATCAATGAATTGATTCTTTTTGTTTTCTATTCTCATTTGTTTGGTCATGATTAGGCGAACTTCCGATGATGATGACACAGTATAGCTCTCATAGAAAGCGAAAAGATGCAAAAATTTTGAAAAAATTTTCTTTCGCGACGCATTGTTTCTCTTTTCTAACTCATATTCATCAAAGGTATGGATTGAAACATCAATTTCGCAATAGAAACCAGGCAGTTCTCCTACAAGGCGTAAAAACACGAAAATTTAGGAAACAAAAATTTTCTCCGGTACACTGGTTGTCTCTCCCACGAGGGCGTATTTTTTTACATCATATATGGACGTCCTCTATGAGAAAATGAATATTCCAGTCGAATACCGGACAGCCCTAGAGCGGAAAAGAAATAAACACATAAAAATTCAACAAAATTTAGGTATAGAAGCTTCTTCACGCCTATAGAATATTTTTTTCCTGAAAGGATGAACGGAAACAAAAATTTTCTTTCTTTATTTGTTCGAATCGGAGGCGCCATTCAAAAGTTATGAGTTGTTGAAAATTTAAAGTTTGGTAGTCATTATCTCAGAAACAAAAAATCATGAGGCAATGAAATTTGGCAGGAATACTGTCTATATTCTGACGTATTTTCTTACCTCTGCGGACGGTGAAAAATACGCAGCCCTCAGCGACCAAACAACGAAAAGAAAGTTGGGCGCCAGCACGGGTGAACCGTGCAATTCAAACAACAAATTAAATCGACAATTATTCGAGACGAAAGAACAACCTCCGACAGCTCAGACAACCGCGGTGGCGGCTGGGTTCTCGATACAAATGGTTGTTCTGGAGTTTCCGAAATGACTTGGTTTTCTTATCTAACAAATTATCCAAAAATGCAATAATCCGGGGAATAAATAATTTATTCAATAAACCCCCTTGTACATTTCAATCCAAATCACCCCTCCGAAAATTAATAACACAAATATTCAACAAAAGCTAAAGACTCGATACACTAGAAAATCCCTAACTAATGATTGGTCAAAATAATAAAATACTAGTCAGTCAAAAGAATAAGTTCAGTCAAAATGACGAAATCATGAATAAAGTCAAACTGTAGAAATGACTAACGAAAATAAAGTCAAATAATATCACTGAAGGGGAGGTTAATTTTCCGATAAAATAAAATATCAAAATATCCCAAATCGAAGAGGTGACTGAAATCGACAGCGGCAACTGAAATTGCCTCGGAACAGACAATACAAAAGGTGACCGCAATCAAGGTCAAATACGAATCACTCGAGCGTTGACAAGACGCTACAATTTCAACTGCCGATGCGATGACGAAATGATACGACAACTTCAAATATCGAAAACAAATGTAATTACCGAAAATTTCGAATATCAATGTAGTTCTCAAAATTAATTCAAAACTAAATAAATTATTCGAAAGGATTTGTTCGACCAATTCCTCATCCGATCGTCGAACAAACCGTTGAAATGAGAGTCAAAATCCGTTCAGAGAAACCACTGAATTCCCGAGAAAATCGAACATCTCAAATCACAATAAAATATCAAAAATCAGACGTTGAAAATAAATTATACAAAAGAGGCTAACCTCTGCCGAACAGACGATAAGAACTCGCCCCGAAAATCAAAATACTCTAATGGCATCACTTCGCCCGACGCTAAGCGTCGTCAAAAATTGCACAAGCTAATGAGCGAATTCTAATCGTTGTCGATACAAAACAGATACAGAATGATATTTCTGGAACTCTTCTTCCGCTCACCACAATCTCCAACGAGTCTAGTCCAGGAGCCAGGGCGAAAGATTCTCCAAATAATCCAAAATCCAGTCAACGCTGGTGTCCACACCAAGATGAATTTTTCCGACAGCAAGAGGTTTACCACAGAACAACAGCTCGCTCGCCACCCAAACGAGAAGTGAGTCTAAAACCCACGCTTCTCCCATGCGTTCGGGACACTTCCCGCCAATCGAACCCCATTGGCCAGGGCCGTTCCATGAGCCGCTCTGATTGGTTGTAACCCAACCAAGCAGACTTATTCTCCAATAGACACTCAGCTGCATCTCAGCTGTGTGACTCTCCACAAAACAACTTAATAGGGAATAAATATCCAATTCATTTTCCCTTCATTTCGTATCATTACCGGACGTCTAACGTCAGTCCGGTAATTTCTCTCGCACTGCCTAAACCATCACTTCCGGTTAGGCGTGGAGATCCAAAATGGCCTCACAAATCTCGGCCGATAACCGCCTTCGTCCCGTCACCTCCGACAAGTGGCGTCGCCGGTGAACTGCACTCGAGCTATCCCTCCAACGCGGGAAGTCGATCCTAATACAAAAGCAGCTCTTTTACCACATAATGACTTTCTGGAGTTTCCCCCTTCCCAGCTCCCTGGAGACCCGACGTCCGAGGCTGCCGAAGTCCCTATATGTGGCTCGATACAATAACAAAAATAAAAAAAACAAAGCATTAGTGATAACCCCAACTAAACCCTTTTGACTCTCGCTTCGCAGTGATGACTTCTCGTCTGGATGGTAAATTTCACCGTTGAAAGGTCGAAATAAAATAACACGTTACAATATATAGTAGTTCGAAATGCGGTAAGCAAATCATTTTTTCTAGACAAAAAAAAATCCGGGGTGGCTGAATTGACATGGAATGTCCTATATGAGGTATTTATTCATATTGGTACCGTTAATTGCATTGTTATTTATCAATTGGATGAAATTATTTTTAGTGTTAAGAATGATGAGAGAAGCTTGTAGGGGAATGTCGCCAGATGGCGATAGCTTCAATTTCCAGCTCGCATCGGTAAAGTCGACAGTAGTCGTAGACGAGGCTGTTCTGACGAGTCGTCTGCCGAGCTAGTTAACGGGTGTGCAATGTTGCCGCATATTTTGTAATTTTATTTTAGGTAATCAAAAGTGCACAGAAGATAGGAATTGCATCGGATATATTTACGTATGATTAACTTCAGATAATAATAATTATTTTCACATTGTTTTAATTTAATTTATAACGTGTTTATTAAGGGGGGGGGCATGATAACACAGAGTTGTAGATTCTAGCAAGGGGAGGGGATTTCAAAATCTATCTGAGCCACCCCCCATCCCGACGTTCGCATGCGTTAATTAAATAAATTTAAAAATTTCGTCAATTAAAATTTCACCCCTTTCACGGGCTGAAAGGGGGAGATACAATGGCGGAGGGTCGCAAATTTTACCCAATAAAGGGAGGGCATTGCCGAATCTAACTGAGCTACCCCCATGCGTTGATGAAATAATAAAATTTTTTAAATAAATAATTACAATCGCGAAAATTGATAATTTACGAGGGAGTGCAGGGGAAGGTATGATGGCGGAAGGTTGCAAAATTTACTCAAATAGGGCTGGGGGTGTTACGTCATGATTTCCCAGGAAAAATATTCAATTATAATTTTAATAATCCAATAAATTCTGGAAAATTATGACAGTTATTTTCTCCTATATTGAGCCTACCTTTCGGTAATAGCTCAGGATTGGAGTCGAGTGAATTGTTAGAATAATAGAGGATAAAAATTCACAATAAATGAAGTCAATATTTATTTAAATTAAGTTCTTTGAATTAAACAATTTACAAATGGATTCATTTTCACCAATTTTGAATATAAATTGTCATACAATATAAAATTTTTCCCTCGAATCAACGCGAAAATTTACATCAAGAATTGAAACTTTTTTTTTTATATTGAGTTCCCCGAACTAAAATTCTCAAATATTCAATAATTATTGATTTTTTTTCTTGAATTTTTGAAACCGTTCAACTTTTCACCATGTCATTTCCCGATTTAAATCAAATTTATTATTTATTTTGTTTTACTCATCCATTTTGTTGTAGTTTCTTGAAGTAATCCAATATTCGGTTGGTTAGATTTCACAGTAATTTCACGTAAAAAAAATTTACATTTTTTCGGAACGGAAGTTCACACTTTAATTAGTTTCTCTTGAAGAGAGAAGTAAGAAGAAGGACCAAATTCTTCAACTTTTGAATGGTTTAGACGACGCGAGAAATGACCCGGAACGAAGAACGGCGGGAACTAACTTTGGGGGTGCATCGACACTCTTTTATTACCTCGGATTGCGAGGATGTACTAATTAATATATGTGTATGAATTTTGATGTGTTTATCAAAGGAGGGGGCATGACATGATGTCGATGCTCCAAGGTACACCTCGGCACGGATACCTGAACCTCCTGGTGATAACGCTCTTGGAGACAATTCAAAGTGTTGCCACCCAACGATCACATGATCGTTACATGAACTTATTCTTTTTTTTATACCTTTTTCTCTTCATTAAATTCCTTGTTATATTTTCACGAGTAATATCGATTAAAAATGAGACTTGCTTTCGATTACCTCCAATGCGAAATGCTTTTTGAAACCACGTATTATTCATCATTCTCTAATTCCATTATTTTTCAATCATTATCAATTTTTCTTTCATTTCAATAAAAATGCGATACGTCTCCAGACGTAACAGAATCTAGCTGAGCCACCCATCCCTCCATTAGCATGCGTTGATTGAATAAAAAAAATTGTTAAATAAAAAATGAAAATCTGAGAAATTGAGACTGCGTGGGACGGGGAGAGGGGGAGGTACAACGGCGGAGGATTGCAAATCTTAGCCAACTAGCGGAGAGGAGTCCTGAAACTGACTGAGCCACCACCATCCCTTTGTTCGCATGTGTCATTTAAATTAATTAAAAAGTTGATGATGTTGTTCATTTCCATGGTTAACAATAAGAGGAATAATTACCCAGATAGCCAACTCTGTCGACGGGGTAATTATTGGGCATACTAAAAAAGTATAAAAAAAGGATCATTTGCAAAAGGGTCTCCCTAGGCCATTCTCATAAGCCTTTTACTACAATTGCTTTATGAAGGTCTGACCCAGGGTACTTTTGACGTTTAACCAGTAGATGGCGTAGCGTCAATTTTTCCAATCTTCCCTCTCAGGTCGATATGCAAGGGCGCCAGTCGCAGGCGAACTGCCTGAGTAAAAAGACGTACGTAAAGATGCTGACAATTTTCTCTATGAATCCGTGGCATAATGATCATTTCATTTTAGTATAAAAAATAGGTAGACACTGTTTTCGAGTTGTCATCTTATTTTCGGATTTTTCCATATTCAGATTGGTCATTCGAATATTAGGAATTAAAAATTGGAAAAGATGTCCCTTCGGGCAAATCATGTTTGAATTATGAAAAGAATGATGCATCCTATGAACTTTTTTTGCTTACTTTATACCCCACAAGTTCGGTCTTATATAGTCATTCTCCTCTATTTCTAACACTTCCGCCAATATTTGCAAAAGACATAAACGAGAGAAAATGAGAAAAAATGAGTTTAAAATCATTTTTAGATTTTTCAATCTCTCACTTTTTCGGTTTTTTTTTTTTTTTTCATTTTTCAACCGAACTTTGTTAAAGCACAGCTTCCAATCCAGTGATCCAATCGGGATAAAAAAAAACAATTTCTTCGTTGTTTCATGCTTTTTATTTTCTCTTTTCCAACTTTTTCATGTAATTCGCATATTTAGGATACAATTAGCAGGTAAGTTGAAAAAAAAGTTTTTTGTAGTATATATGACAACTGGTAAATTTTGCTATCAAATTGAGTAGTCTCANTGCAAAAGGGTCTCCCTAGGCCATTCTCATAAGCCTTTTACTACAATTGCTTTATGAAGGTCTGACCCAGGGTACTTTTGACGTTTAACCAGTAGATGGCGTAGCGTCAATTTTTCCAATCTTCCCTCTCAGGTCGATATGCAAGGGCGCCAGTCGCAGGCGAACTGCCTGAGTAAAAAGACGTACGTAAAGATGCTGACAATTTTCTCTATGAATCCGTGGCATAATGATCATTTCATTTTAGTATAAAAAATAGGTAGACACTGTTTTCGAGTTGTCATCTTATTTTCGGATTTTTCCATATTCAGATTGGTCATTCGAATATTAGGAATTAAAAATTGGAAAAGATGTCCCTTCGGGCAAATCATGTTTGAATTATGAAAAGAATGATGCATCCTATGAACTTTTTTTGCTTACTTTATACCCCACAAGTTCGGTCTTATATAGTCATTCTCCTCTATTTCTAACACTTCCGCCAATATTTGCAAAAGACATAAACGAGAGAAAATGAGAAAAAATGAGTTTAAAATCATTTTTAGATTTTTCAATCTCTCACTTTTTCGGTTTTTTTTTTTTTTTTCATTTTTCAACCGAACTTTGTTAAAGCACAGCTTCCAATCCAGTGATCCAATCGGGATAAAAAAAAACAATTTCTTCGTTGTTTCATGCTTTTTATTTTCTCTTTTCCAACTTTTTCATGTAATTCGCATATTTAGGATACAATTAGCAGGTAAGTTGAAAAAAAAGTTTTTTGTAGTATATATGACAACTGGTAAATTTTGCTATCAAATTGAGTAGTCTCATTACAAATATCGGCTATTAGCCATAACCATGGTTTTTTTTATTTTTTTCATCATTTGTTAACGTAAATTTTCAATGAACAAAAATTCCGATTTCTCCAATTTTTTTACACCGAAAATTTTTCCACTTTTTCATTAATCTTTGTCATCTTTCAATGCTTTTTTTCGTATTTTGAATATTTAGCGAGATATAAAATTTCTAGGATTTACGGAAAATTATCAGGCGGGACTACCCCCACTCCACGCGCCTTACTTCTTTCTCTTCCGCACGCCGCTCGCCGAGGGACTCTTTGCAATATATTCAATCGCTAATTACTCATCAAATATTGGAGATAGGTAAAAATTCCATTCAATCAATTTTATTGAGAATGACTTGGGCTACAAATTTCATATCAACTTTTTCTGTCTATCTCTTATATTTATTGTGTAGATGAGGGTTAAAAAAACACAACTACAACAAAAATTGAAATCAAACAACTACAACTATTGTTCATTTATACGAAATAAAATGGATACTTATATATTTTTCTTCCCAATGTTAATAATTTGAAGCAATATGTTTGTAGTGTTACGTTCAAAAATTGAGAACATCGTTGAATAAATTGCGGAAAGAATTTGGTGAAAAATAGGAGAAATAGACGGAAAAATTTCTCATGAAATTTGTAGCCCAAGTCATTATTAACAAAATGGATCGTATGGAATATTTACGTACCTCTAATATTTAATGCGTAATTAGCTATTGAAAATATTGCGAGTCCCCGGCAAGAGGAGTGCAGTGGAGAGGGAGGTAAGGAGCGTGGAGTGGGGGCAGAAGCATCCCATAATTATCCGTAAATCTTAGAAAATTTATATCTCATTAAATATTGAAAATATGAAAAAAAATCGAAAGATGAAAAATTGGAGAATTTTTCGGCATAAAAAAATTTCAAGCGTTCATTGTAAGCGAATTGTACGCTAAATATGCGAATTATCTGAAAAAGTCGGAAAAGAGAAAATGAAGAGCACGAAACAACGAAGAAATTCACTTTTTTCAAATCCCGATCTTTTAAATTTTTTCATATTTTTCCCTCCATTTTTTAATTCTTTCTTTGCACTTTAGAACTAAAATCGGCTTTCCGCCGTTGGGAAAAAATCAGCTTATCAACGCTTGAAGTTTGAGCGCGCTTGGTAGCTTAATAGTTGTGAATGGAACAATGCTGTCACTGACTTTTTTATCGAAATCTTAATGCTCTACAAATTAAGTCCTATTGATTTTAATCGTATCTATCACGGATTCGTCGGCGTAGATGAGACAAGATCGAGCGGGCGAGTTTCCTTATAGTTTTTTGTTTTTTTGAACAATGTGCCATTGAGCTCTGTTCCCAAAAACTTACGATGTGTGTTCCAGAATTTCTCCGCGTCGAATGGTGCCATTCTTGTTCATATCGGTTCATCCTGAGGTGCAAAATACTAATTTGACTGGATCAAAGTAGGTTACGGAGTGCGTTGTTCCCCACGTACAACTATGTACATCTCTGTCTCGCACAGAGCCATGTATTATGCTGTTTCTGTTACTCCGGTTGCGAGGGGATTGAGAGTAAATGCTTACTGTTGGAGCAACTGAGACGATACTATATGAATCCCTGCGTGTGAATCCCTGCTCAGAGTCATGCATACTAGACTGTATCGTACCTCCCTCTCAAAAAGAAGAATCGGCTTCTGTACCATACGGACCTTTGATTTAGTCGATTCACGCGGAGAGCACCCGAAGAAGTTTCATTGAAAAATGAAAAAAAAATAGTCTGATTTCCAATTAAACGAAAATTAAGGGACTCCATGCATTGAAATCTCTTTCTGGCTCTGAAAAGAGCCGATTGATGGTAATGCTATTAACTGTTACATTTATTGGAAAGTAATTGTTTATGTTTAATAAAGGTCTTTTTATTCATTAACTCTGTTACAAAACATGTTTGTTCGCCATCTTGTTAACAAACTCTGACCTGACTAAGAAAGCGATAGCCATCTAACGGCATACATAACAAATTACATATTAACTATAAATTAGCATTTTACTTTATCGACTTCAATATTAATTAGTCCAGTTTTCGCAATTTTTGAGGTTTTTTAGTCCTCCTGTCAGAATAGCGTTGAGTTCTTTCGGTGCCAGTCCTTCCATTTCCTTCTGAGCTAGCTTAAGTGTCGTTATCAGGATATCCCGATATTTGGAGCCCTCCAAACATGTCTTGTTCGGCAATTTCTTTGTGATTGTTATTTCTATCACCAAATCCTTCGATGCCAGAGTTTGTTTAAATAGCTCCGATGCTATCAAATGAGGTTTTCGGTCTTTTCCACAGTGAAATAATCAATAAGAGATCAAGTGTTCCTCATTTTCTGAGGTCAGTTGATCAATTGCCTTAATTTCTGCGATGGATCACAACGGTAGGAATCCTGGTTTGCGGATTCGCTTCTGCTGCCGATTCCTCTCTTTCCCGAGCTCATTCTTCACTTCAGTCCTTACAATCGATGCCACGTCTTTCAAAAAACTGTCGTAAAATGAGCCATCAGCAAATAGTTGAGGATGTCTCTGCTCATAAGGATGATGATACCACTGCGGTGAATCAACAGGAATCGGGCCGATTCCTGAGGCGATGTTACCGGGAGGTATCACCCCCGAAATTCCTCGCGTGCGGTTCGCCTGCACGTCTGATGATGAGAACGATGGACCATTTTCGAGAGTCACTGCCGATGGCCTTGTCGTACTGCCTGCCGAAGGAGGTTCAGGGGATTGAGGCCTTCTCCACATGAAAGTCCGAGGTTGTTCCAGCACTGAAGCCTCCGGAATCTCGGACTGAGGCGGCTTCGGTGGTACTCTTACCTGATTATAGGCATGAGGATGCAACTGCCGGAAATCCACAGGACTCGCTGCAATACTAGGAGCCATGTTGCTGAGAGGTATTTTCCCTGGAATCTCTCGCGTTGTTCTCCTGCTCTTCTTGAATTCCTCTATCTTCTGCTAATGATGTCGACTCGGCCGTAGCACTTACTGAAGGAAGGGCAGAGGACATTTGCTTCTCCCTAACGGCGATGGGCTCCACAGCTTCGTGGGTCAATGCTGAGTCCAACCCCTCGAATGGATTGTACACTTCAGGGGCTATATCCTCCCGCGGTGCTTCCTCCTCTGAGGTTGATGGAAGATTGACGTAATCTGTATGCTTTGCTGGTATTTTTCTGGCTCTTGGTGGTCTCTTCATGGTTGATACTTGAGAACTGTTTCAATATTTCCAATTATATCTTTATATACTTGTTACCGAAGGCGACGCCGAACCAATAGGAGAAGAGAGTACGTGACGTCAGAATAAACATTCTCAGAATTAATGGAATATGGGCCGAATGTTTCGGAAAACCTTCATTAACGCATATTTTCAGCATCGTGAGCATAATACGTACCTGAGGTACAAGAAAGCCTCTTCATTTTTCGATCGATAGCCTACAATTTGAGTGTAATATTTCACGCCTAAGTCATTAGCACTGAAGGCGGGCAAGTGCAAAGTTCTGTAGAATTTTCATTTGCACATATTTCTACTATCGTAAGCGTAAGCATACCATTTACCTGAAATACAGAACAGCCCGCTCAGTTTTCGGTCAATTACCTAAAATTCTATTCTCATGTTTGAAAACCATTGTTGACGATACTATGGATGAGCAGGTGCACAAAGTAACTTGCGAGGTCGAAGTGCAGGTAGTCTCTTTGGTGGGTATATATCTATGCAACAACTGTTGATCACACCCATAGGCGGACCATGTCGACAATCTGATTTGTTGACCAATTTTCTCAATGATTCAAACATTTTTATCTCATTGGCATTTTTATTACATATTGACTCATTGGTCAACAGAATGCATTTTGGACCGATCACTTTCATTCATAATTATTAAAGTATAGACAATTGTTCAACAGAGTATACTCCACTGCCCGTACAGCTCTGACTGTCTCTGCCTCGCGCCGGGTTTTGTATCGTGCTGTCTCTATCAGTCTCATAGCGAGAAGATTCAGAGTGAATACACTCGCTATGGGAGCAACAGAGACAGTGCTATACAAATGCCTGCACGAGACAAAGACGCTTATTGTCCGAGTGGCATACGCAGCGCAACACACTCTTTCAAACAATTGTTGATATCTTGATAACTACGAACAGTAGAGACATATGAACCAAAAACTATTTTATTTGTCATGAAATTACCGAACTTTTTTACGCAGCATTGCCCCGATAATTTCTCAATGGTTTTCGAGATGTCTTAATCGTAAGTAGACGTTGTAGGAGGCATTTTGTTGATAAACGAAAAGTAAACCTTGGCCTCACGTCCCATCCCATTAACGTACTTGTTTTGACGTTGAAAAAAATAATCGAACCGGACGATTCATAGTGAATACTCAATCCCTTTTGGGGGGGGGGGCATGTTTTGAGGACCAAACGACAGTCAGCGTATATGAACTCTCGGGGGATAATTTCCGTAATTGGAAGTCATACAGTATTTAGTTTTCATACTAATCTTATCCATACTCATTTCATACTAAAAATTCATATAATTTATCCATTGGTCTGCGAACTGTCCAATAAAAATAATAATCTTTCATGCTAACGCGCTTCTGGAGTGCTCGTCAAACGTGATAAAAGAAAATTATTATCAACATGTTTCGGTGGCGTTTATGAAATTGAGTTATTCGAATTTACACAATTCAAATTTTTCTGTTAACATTATAACATGGGGATCAACTATTTATAGGTGAGATGGATTTTGGAGGATGGAAAGCGATATGATTGTGGCAACGTTGCTGTCTATTCTCCTTGTCTCGACTCTGCTTGCTGCAGCGAATGAGCCTTGTCGTTCAAACATCGTAACACTGTTACCGCGTCTCAAGTGCTGAGTGCAATGTAATGCCCAAGAAAAGGGTCCCGACGGTTCGGTGAGAAAAATAAATGTCTGAACGCGGGGGGTTTTCGGGACGATTTTCTGTCGTCTGTTATGCGTCCTCTTCAAATACACTATCGTAAATTGACAAATTTTATTTATTTGTAACAACTTCCGTTCGAAGGAATGGTGTCAGTGGCCATCATAGATGATGGATATTTGAGTCATCTATTCGAATATGCCCTAATTCTNATGCTCTTATCTGAAAATATGGAACTGTACCCAGGGCAAAATTGAAACTTTGCTAGGGTAAGCTACCCAGTAAAAAATGGACGGTCGACTTGTGGATAGGAAATTATGCGAAAAAATAGTAAAATGTAAACTGTTGCTTTGGATTTTCAATAACTATTGTTATTTTTAATCCCCAAATGATAATTTTTTAAAATTTAGTTGTTATTTCAATTGCTAAAAAACAAACGTCCATCTACTGGGTAGTTTTCTTAGGCGTCCATCTATTGGTCGGTTTACCCTATGACGGTTTATTTTTCGCCGCAGAGAACAGTCGAGAAAATTCGAGGAAGATATACCATACGGTGGCGGTGTGGGGTGAATTGTCCAAAAGTAGGCAAACCGATATTCCAAATCGAAGTCCGGTCAATCAGAGAGTCATAGAATGACCGCAGGTAGATGAGAACTCGGACCAAAGACAGCGGCATTATAACTCTCAGTTTGCAACGAACCTCGGTGCATACCTGTAGCCTTGTCCTCATCGACGCGATCTGTGTTTATACTTGAATTAGTTTATCGTTCTGCTCAAGTTTTTCGTGCATCCGTTATGGCATCAATTCAGGATAATCGAGCTGAAAGACCCCTATCACCGGAAAGACGGTACTATTGTGAGAGTGACGATAGTGACAATGAAAAATGTGAATTGAATACCAGTGATGACGAGAGCGATAACGAATTTTCGTCTTCGGATGACGAAGGTTTAACATTTCGTGATAGGTTGATGAATCTCTTCATTGACTTGAAAATGGAGCAGTCAAAGAGAACAGCAATACTTAAACTACTGCGCACCCATCCATGTTTTAAAAATCTCCCTTGTGATCACCGGACATGAGTCAAGACTCCACGGGAAAAGATCCAACTCCGTATTGTAACACCTGGGGAATATTTACATCTGGGAATCACGGCTCAATTGAAGGATTACTTGAGCCGCATTCCTCTCCCTTTACCTGATCATCTGATTGTTGATATTAGCATGGATGGTGCGAATATGGATAATGAAAGTAAGATAAATATGTGGCCCATCCAAATGAGGGTTGTGAATATTGAAAAATCCACTCCAATTATCGTTGGAATCTTTCGTGGATTGAAAAAACCGGCGTGTTCCAGAGCTTTCTTCTCTGATTTCATTTGCGAATGGAAAAAAATTCAAGAGGATGGAGGAATTACAATTGAAGACAGAACGATAAAGCTGTGTATTCGATGTGTAATTGCTGATGCACCAGCTCGAGCTTTTCTTCTCTGCCACGTAGGACACCGTGGCTACAATAACTGTTCGAAATGTACCATGGATGGAACTCCCCGCACGTATGTAGATTATGCGGCTATGACAGATGAAAGTCATCATCACGGTCCAAGTTTTCTGGTAGATTTAGGAATCGGTATGGTGTCTTAAGTGGCTTTTGAGTGGATGCATTTATCTCTGTTGGGATCCACAAAACGACAAATAAGAGCAACGGTAACTTACAACCGACGATTCAACAGTTACGTTAGACTTGATGATACACAGATTGATATAATCAATAGCCAAATGCGCATAATCGCTGAATATACACCACGTGAATTTTCAATACGGCAGACTGACATTAGGCAATATCACAAGATGAAAGCAACAGAATTACGTCAGCTAATTTTATATACTGGACCAGTCATCAATCATGGAGTATATAAAAGCAATATTTACAATCATTATTTGTTATACCACGTTGCGTGCGATATTTCGCATCTCCCCACAGCTCGCCACACCATGTGACCTTGGCAGGTACACTGATGAATCAGTGGGTAAAGGGATGCAGCAAATTATATGGAGAAAAATTCGTGACGTATAATGCTCATGGTCACCTCCACATGGTAGAAGATGTGAGGAGGTTCGGGCATTTGGATTCATTCTCTGCCTTTCCATATGAGAACCTTANGAGAAAAATTCGTGACGTATAATGTTCATGGTCACCTCCACATGGTAGAAGATGTGAGGAGGTTCGGGCATTTGGATTCATTCTCTGCCTTTCCATATGAGAATCTTATGCAATATTTGAGAAGAATGATGAGGAAACCAGCACACTTATTGCAACAAATCGCGCGGAGTATTAGAGAGAAATCCAATAGGAAAGGAGAAACGAGGCATCATCATACACTCACTGTGAAGTCGTCACAACCTCATTCTAATGGCCCACGAAGGCCCGATGATATGGACGTATGTAGCGAAGAATATGTGCAATACAATCTGATAAAAACCGATGATTTCACGCTCGGCACTAATCAGCGCGACAACTGCTGCATTTTGAATGATTCCAGTGTTTGCCTTATTCTCAACATTTTTGCGGCAGCTACCAAGAGATACCAGTTGGCTGTCCAAAAATTCCGGAACATGGAGTCTTGGTTCCCTACTGGACTCGATTCAACGGAAGTAGGAAGTTTTAAATGTTCGGAGCTGGAACCGACATTACATTATGTTGATTTGAGTGAAATAGTTGCTAAGTTTTATCGGACACCGTACTGGCCGGTTCCTGAACCGAATAATCTACCACCTGACAAGCCATCACCTGGAAAATTTATTGTAACAGTAATGTTGTAGCAGTAATAAACATTAAAGGGGTTTATTGGACACCATGAACGACAACAATAAAGCATGGACATCAAATAGGTGAGTAAAATGAGTAATTGAGGGAAAAACGGAAATTTTATCATACAAAATGTATTTTGGCTCATTCATACCCAACGTATTGAATTTTCTAAACAAGAGATTGAATTTTTTTGGTTCATTTTTCGATCTCTAATTTTGAATTAAGAAAATATCAAGTAGATATCCCAACAATAGAAAAAAAAACAACTTAATCGGGGAAGACACTGGGAAAAATATTTAAATTTATTTGTATTACAGGAATATCCTCTAGAATTCGGTCGGTGAACCCTTCGACGTCTATAGAGGTGGCATGAGCACAATGGGGGATCAAATGCTGTCTACCAGTCTCCAATAACTTTTTTTAAATACTCTTAAAAATGATCTCCATGCAAATTCATGAAACTTCTCTATTGTATTGTATCTAAAAATATTGTTACGTATTTCCCTTTCGAACCCTTTAAATTGTCTCCAGTCTGAAGGAGGACAAAAGAACTCCCTGGTAACAACTGTCTTTTGGAATAACACGATCATCTTACCACGGCTTCCCTTTGAAGATACCAATCAAGACACATCATCTCTCTCCGTTATTAATTAATAAACCGCCCTAACCCTTTATTAATTTATGTGTACTGTGTCCCTCATTTCACTGGATATAACATTGGTGTCAGAAGTGGAATAAAAATAAAACAAAACAAAAACATGGCGGATGAGGAAGAACGAGAAACACAACCGGCAAGAGATCGACTCCCTCGTTTTGGTCCTCTCCGTTCCGGCTTCCGCCCATACTCAGCACCTGGGGGAGACGAAATTTATCAACCGAATGAATCAACACAACTGGACAATTTGAAGAATGATCTTCGAGATGAAATCGTCACCGACATCAGACAGACCCTTCGCCAGGATTTGAAAAATCATCGTCTTGCTGCCAGAGAGGAAATTTTTTTCAGAGATGAAAATTTTATAACTTTCTCGGAAGAAATCGAACGACTCACATATTTGGCATATCTAGATTCTTCTGAGAAAGAACGAGATCGTGTCGCGTGTCTCTCTTTTATCAATGGGATTAATAATCAAAAAATTGAATTCACTTTGCGATCTGAACGTTTCGAATCATTGCAGAAAGCAGTTGCACGAGCAACTGAACTTCAATCAATTTCTCACGTATTAAACATGAAACGACAGATCACAAATTCAACAAATCATCGATTCCAGAATAATCATCGCGATTTCTCTTCAAATCACAATAAACAAAATAATTTCTCGAATCAAACGTCAAATATCCAATGTTTTAAATGTAAACGTTTCGGTCATTACGCCAATAAATGTACAGATTCTGATAACAATTCCCATCAGAATCTCCCAAGTACTTCTTACAATAATTCCTCAAGACAACTCAACCAAAATCACAACAATCATCATCCCTACCGCAATTTCAACAATGGAAATCGAAACTTCAGATCAAAATTCACTAATTTCCAATCCTCAAATGGTAACAAATACTCAAACCCAAACAGATCTTCCAACACTAACATAAATTCGGAAAACTGAATAGAGTCAGTTCGTCGGGGGACGAATTGACTCAATCAAATATTACTAAATGTTTTCAGATTACAAATGAAACTCAAGAATTAACTCTCAATCTAAAATTACGAGGAAAAATCAATGAACACCCTTGTTCCATGATCATTGATACTGCGGCTGACATCACCTTGATTAATCCTGTACTTTTCAACAATAATTTGGCTGAATTAAAAAATTCTGTTAAATCCATCATGATCAGGACAGTTTCTGGTGATCAATTTCCGCATAAAGCAATTAAAGAGATTACTGTTTCCATAGGAAATTATTCTGTAATTTTGGACGCAGTTTTTGCTAACATTTTAGAAGATTGTATCCTTGGGTTAGATTTTCTTTACAAATATGGACTTCTAGCAGATTTCCAACTGATTATTAACAAAAAATTCAATATTTATAACCCTCAAAAAACAATTCTTGTTCAACAAGTAGTCTCTCAAGAAATTCCTAGACTGAACTTTGACATACCAGAATTTTTACTTAAACTCGTTGAAAATTCATGTGAATTATTGAATCAAAATGAACAACTAAAATTCAAAAATTTTCTCCTGACATTTTTGAGATGTTTTTCTGCACATTCTAATGATTTAGGTAGATACTAAGGGACCAAACACAGAATCAACACAGGGGATTGTCTCCCATTCAAACAAAATCCTCGTAGGATCCCTTTCCATTATCGAGACAAAGCTATTGAATTATTAGAAGCAATGAAAAAACAAAATATCATTGAACCCGGTCATGGCTCTTGAGCATCTCCTGTTGTCCTAACCACAAAGAAAGATAAATCTCTTCGATTTTGTGTTGATTATCGAGAACTAAATGACGAGACAAAGAAAGACTCAATGCCAATACCACGCGACGAAGAAATTTTCGATGCAAGTTCTGGATCGGAATGGTTCTCAACCATTGACTTAAAAAACGGCTACTGGTAGGTTGAATTGGATCCCAGAGACAAAGAAAAAACAGCCTTTGATATCAAGGACGAATTATGGCAATTTAAAGTTCTTCCTTTCGGTCTTTGCAATACTCCAGCAACTTTTGTAAGAATAATGAACAAAGTTCTACAAGGCTTGATAGGAAAAATTTGCCGTGTATTCATTGATGACATCATTGTTTTTGGTCAAAATTTTGAGGATCATTTGCACAATCTAAAATTGGTATTTTCTCGTTTAACAAAAGCTAATCTCAAAGTTAACACTAAGAAATGTGTTTTCTTCAAACATGAAGTCCTTTATCTCGGTCACATCATTTCTAGAGATGGAATCAAATGCTCTCCAGAAAAAACTTCATCTATCTCTGATTGGCCGGTTCCTCGTACTAAACGTCAGCTCAGGAGTTTTCTCAGATTATGCTCCTATTATCGGAAATATGTGAAAGGCTTTGCAAACATTGCTAAACCCTTACACGTTCTAACTGAAGATAAAATCCCTTTCAAATGGACTTCCGAATCTCAAACTAGCTTTGATCAACTGAAATCTATTCTAATATCTCCACCCATTCGATCTACTCCAATTTCTGATGGTAATATCATTCTTGACACTGATACTTCTCTATTTGCTATTGGAGCAACGCTCTCCCAAATCCAGAACGGTGAAGAAAAAGTTATCGCTTATTTCAGCAAGTGCTTGAACAAATCTGAAAAGAATTATTGCGTCACTCGTAGAGAACTTTTAGCCGTAGTCTCATCAGTTGAATATTTCAGCCATTATCTATTAGGAAGGAAATTCTTAATTAGAACCGATCATGCAGCTCTAAAATGGCTTCTTTCATTTAAAAATCCTCACGACCAAGTAGCTCGTTGGATTGAGATTCTTTTCACTTATGATTTCGACATTTCTCACAGACCAGGTCATCTCCATGGCAATGCAGATGCTTTATCTAGACGCCCCTGTATATGTAAAAAATGTAATAAACTTAATTTACGTGAAGAAGGAGCAGAGAAACACGTCTTTCGTACAATCTGCATGGTCAACGATAAAGATTGGGCGACGTTACAATCCGAAAATCCAACTCTCCATATGCTGATCGAATCAAAAAGAAACAATCAACGTCCTGACTGGCATCAAATCTCTCACCTTGGCCCAGATGTGAAATTTTACTTATTGTATTGGGATTCTCTAGAGTTGAAAAGAAATATTCTGTATCGTCGCTGGGAATCGACTGACGAATCGAAAATCATGTATCAAATCGTTGTTCCTCGATCGGCAACAAAGGAAATTCTCAGTATTTCTCATTCGTCTCCTCTCGGTGGTCATTTTAAGGTCAACAAAATGTTGGACAATATTCGAAAACGTTTCTATTGGGCTTCATGCAAACCTGACGTCGAGAATTGGTGTCGCAAATGTTCTATTTGTTTCAGCAGAGATGGTCCTTCTTGTCGAGCCAAAGGGGAATTACAGATTTACAACGTTGGTTTTCCTTTTGAGAGAATCGCACTCGACATCTTAGGTCCACTACCAAGAACCTCTAGTGGTAATCGTTTCGTCCTGGTAGTTACCGATTATTTCTCTCGCTGGCCTGAAGCAATCCCACTTCCCAACCATCAGGTAGCTACCATTGTTGAAGCTCTGATTTTGCATGTGATTTCGCGATTTGGAATACCCCTAGAAATTCACTCTGATCAAGGTCGAGATTTCGAATCTTTAATTTTCAACTCGTTAATGAATATTCTAGGTATCCACAAAACTCACACAACTCCACTCGAGCCATAATCTAATGGTTTAGTCGAGCGTTTGAATAGGACTCTCCGCAATTACCTCGCTAAATTAATTAATGACAATCAGAAAGTCTGGGATAAATGGTTACCACTATTCCTCCTAGCTTATCGTTCCTCCAAGCATCAAACAACACAATTCACCCCAGCAATGTTAATGTTTGGTAGAGAATTGAAGCTTCCTTTAGATTTACTCTACGATACTCCAACACACAACACTGACAATCACACTTTTTACCCTGATTATGTGGACCAATTGCAGGAAAGATTAGTGGATACTCATCAACAGGTTAGAGAAAATTGGCGACTCAGAAGTGATAAAATGAAATCTAAATTTGATTTGAAGGCGCACATGATTTATTTTACACCCGGACAGAAGGTCTGGCTCTTTGCCCCCAAAAGAGTCAAAGGTAAATGTCCAAAAATCCAAAGGAATTGGGAAAAGACTTATGTTATCAGATCAAAATTAAATGATGTAGTTTATCGGATTCAGAAACTTCCAAGAGGTAAATTCAAGGTGGTACATGTCAATCGTATGTGACCAATGGAACAAGATAGTGAAGAGTAATCATGAGCTCAAATCATGAATTACCAAACACATTTCTTTTCGAATTTTATTTGTCTGTGGTCAGCAGACTGGCCTGCAAATTTATTTATCTGTGGTTAACAGATTGTCTGTGGTTAGCAGACTGGCCTGAACATGTATTTATCTGTGGTTAACAGACTGGCCTGAAAATTTATTTATCTGTGGTTAACAGATTGTCTGTGGTTAACAGAATGGCCTGGTTTACACGCCTGATTTTTATTAATCTGTGGTTAACAGAATTGCCTGAATATTTTATGTCAATTTTTATGAATGTATGTGTTGAAGTAGATAATGGTTGATTTTGCTTTAGTAAATGTAATAATTTCGAAAGCTTCCGAAATCACCAACCAATATTTACTAACAAATTTGAATTTTTGGTAATTACTTGAAGTAGTTGTTGAAAAGTAGTTGTTTGAATAGTAGTTGTTGAAAAGTAATTGTTTGGAAGATAGTTACTGTTTTACTTTTGGTGGAACGAAATTTTCATTGAAAATTTTTAATTTGAGAAATTCTTGTATTAAGTTTTACAGATGCTGGGACCGAAATGGAAATTTATGGTGTGAATGATTCAATGAAAATTTGCATGAATAAAGAAATATCTCGAGTCGAACACTGACACCCTCACACCATTGTTGTATGGAACGCATGAGAATACATTATTCGTTTGAACACAACATAATAAATTGATAATTGTAATTAACACTTTTGAAAATTCTTGCTCATATAGAGTGAAACAAGTGTGTTTCGGGACTGTTCTTCAACGTTGATTTCTGGGAGGTTTTAGTTGAAGAACAGACTGGGGCCCTTCCTATGTGAGATCTTACAACTCTCAGAATTCTCGAATTTATTACAACTTCTGTATTGACCAATTGAAGTTGTAATACCTCAAATAGCCCCCGGTTTGATTGCCGGGGCGGCAATCTTTTCGCGAAGGGGAGTAGTGTTACGTATTCCCCCTTCGAACCCTTTAAATTGTCTCCAGTCTGAAGGAGGACAAAGGAACTCCCTGGTAACGACTGTCTTTTGGAATAACACGATCATCTTACCACGGCTTCTCTTTGAAGATACCAATCAAGACACATCGTCTCTCTCCGTTATTAATTAATAAACCGCCCTAATCCTTTATTAATTTATGTGTACTGTGTCCCTCATTTCACTGGATATAACAATATATTAAAAATATTTTGAATAATCGATTTTTTCATCGTGGTTTATTAATACGCCCCTAAATTAAGTCAACACTCCGTTGATCGCGCTGGACTTGCGAACGTCGTTGGTCGCGCCCTTAGCACCGCGCTGCACAGCAATAATCGACAAAATGATAAATTTGAAAGATCTATGAAAAATCTGAAAAAAATCAACAGTGATCCAGATCCTATACTTGAGGGAGTCCCATGGGATTTTTCATCCTCAGTGTTACCCTAAATTATACATTCAAATTATATATTACGGGATAAAAATTTCAAAATCTTTCTACCCATGATATTTTTGATGGAAATTTTCATTGATTGGACTTCTAGACACTTCAAAATGAGATGTCAAATTTTTTCAGGCTTTACTGCAGTGTTATTTAAAAAATTGGAAAAAGTGCGCCACGGTGCTCATAGCGCGACCAACAGAGTGTTAAATGCTCTTGCAACAGGAGCAACAGAGACGACACTAGGCGAATCCCTGCGCAAGACAGAGACACCCCGGGTTATGCGTGCGACGTCGCGCGCCGATAGATAAATGCTAATATCTCGAAAACTGTAAATCGTTGAGACTGGAAGAAAAAACTATTTCATCCACCATGAAATTACATAAATTTTTTGGTACCCTATTTTCACCTATTTCGGCTGCACNTCTATTTCGGCTGCACGGAAATTAAACGATTCATTGATTTCCAGAAGTCAATCGTTAGTTAATGAAATAAATTCGCGGGAAGAGCAAAAGTCTTATTCACCGCAAAAATTATTGAGCAATAAGAATAATTTTCACGTTCATTGCGTTCTCGCTCAGTTGTCTATAATAATACTCATAATGATGAATACTAACATGTATTCATAGGCTGGAGATTAATAATAGAATAAAAATCATTTGAATCAATAGGAGACATCAGTATCAGTTAGTCTACATGTTTGCAGTATGCTAGCTCATTAATGATTGAACAAAAAATCATAAACATGGAAAGACCCGAATAGAATCTCATTAGAAACAATTTTGCAAATACTGCCGATTATAGAAGAAAGTTACAAATTTATAGAACACAGAATTTTCTAACGAAACTGTTACGACATACGTAACGGGAGTTTTATTAAGTCAAAGTTGCATCGTTCCTTTGATGCAATCGTTCCTTCAAGTTCATTACGGATTGAGGCAATCGAACGAATTCCATTGCCATCTACTGGTTTACTCAAGAATCACCAAAATTCACCGTAGAGACGAACTAGACCGTAGAGCCATCTCTCATAGACTTTGAAAAATATGGTTTACTCCTCCCCCCTAAGCCGTTAAACCAAAACTCGTTATAGGAATTTACTGCACCCCCATAAACCTTCGACCCTCTGAATTAATCATGTTAGCCTGTCGATGTTCTGCTGACCGAGCCATGCTCTTGCTGTCGACAGGAGCAGGGCAGAAGGTCTATCAATCCCTGTCGACAGAGGCATGGCAAACATGTAGAGCATACTGCAAACATGTACACTAACTGATACTGATGTCTCCTATTGATTCAAATGATTTTTATTCTATTATTAATCTCCAGCCTATGAATANTAGGAATTTACTGCACCCCCATAAACCTTCGACCCTCTGAATTAATCATGTTAGCCTGTCGATGTTCTGCTGACCGAGCCATGCTCTTGCTGTCGACAGGAGCAGGGCAGAAGGTCTATCAATCCCTGTCGGCAGAGGCACGGCAAAAGTTCGGATTTTGGCTATCTGGGTAATGGGATGTTGGAAGAGTTCAGTAATACTAATTTATTGTCAAATCGCGACGTTTCACTGCAAATCGCAGCTTCTTCAGGCTCTGAAAACCAAACATAAATTCCATAACCGAATGTGTTATGATGGGAAATTATAAATAATAAACCACGAGCTTATGGAACAATCTTTATTCGGTCCTCGCCATCTTGCCACTCCCTCACACATCCATATCACCAACCCACATCCATAGTCATGCCATCTATAACATCCTTCCCTTTTCATAGCTCCCTGATCACATATCATGAATTTTCAAAATATAAAATATTCCAATTATACTATTTAACTATCAAAATTCAGCCATCAAACATAATCCTCCAGATAAGCTGGTTTTTTGACTTGTCTACCTGACCTGGTACAATAGTTATTCTCTTGAGGTTGCTCCTGTACTTGAGGCCTCATTTGATCATTCACGACTGAGTTATTGTTATCATTTGTATAACCTGAATCATTGTTTTCATTTTCCGCAATATAATCACCCCCACTACAACTATCTTCCTCCCAATCACCACGCACCTCTCTAAATTGACCTCCTCGAATTAACATTCTTCTATTTCTCTTAACAACCTCCCCTGATTCATTCTTAATCACATACGATCGTGGATTCTCTCCTCTTTTAATGATTACTCCACTCTTGTGTGGTTTCTGATTATTTTCATCCTGGATTTTTACTACCTGACCCTTCTGTAATTCTGGTAATTGTTTGCTGTGTTTGTTAAAATACTCCTCCTGTTTCTCCTGTCTTCTTAACAATTCATTACGAAAATCATTTTTTGAATTTGCAGCAACCTTAACATTAGGCATTATATTCCTGACTTTTCTGTTATACAACAATTCTGCTGGTGTTTTACCATCTCTTGCTACTGGTGTATTCCTGTATAATAACAATCCTAAGCTAATGTCTTTCTTCTCCTCTATCATTTTCATCATCATTCTTTTAACTGTCTGAATATATCTCTCTGCGAGTCCATTCCCCATATGATGTTTTGGACTGACAATCTTGTGAATAAAATTCCATTCTGTAGCAAATTTTTTAAACTCTCCACTCGTGAATTGAGTTCCTGAATCTGAATACAATTCCTCTGGCACCCCATGCCTTGCAAAAATCTCTTTTATATTGTTAATTGTACATGTCGCAGTCAGATTAGCCAATTTTTTCATTTCTACATACTTACTATACGCATCTACTAATAAAATGTACGGTTCCCCATGCAGGAAGAATATATCTGCAGATATAATCTCCCACGGTCCATATGGTACCTCTTTCAATATCATTGGCTCTTTAGCATTATTATTTTGGTATCGTTTACACGTGTCACAGTTTTGAATCAGATCTTCAATTTGTTTGTTCATCCCCGGCCAAAATAGACATTTCCTTGCAAGTAACTTACACTTCTCTATCCCCAAATGAGCATAGTGAATTTTCTGCAACATCTCTTTTCTCAAACTCTGAGGCATTACCATTTGTGTGCCCTTAAACATAATCCCATTGCTCTCACTCAGTTCATCTCTGTATGAAAAATATGTTTTAACAATATCCACTACATCACATTTATTATTCGGCCAACCATTCATTATATACTCTCTCACACTCTTAAGCTCTTCATCCTTAGCAGTCTCATTCCTTATTTCTTTCAGTTTCTCATCAGTAATATTGAAACTCTCATCAATCATCGCTACATGAGCCTCGATTCCCCAATCTATTGCTTTCGAAGTATCATTTAAATATGAACGACTAAGATGATCTGCTATTAATAATTCTTTTCCTGGTTTGAACTTCAATTCTACACTGTAAGGCTGGATCGCCAATCTTATCTTCTGTAATCTTGCTGGACATTTGTTCAATGGTTTAGAAAAAATTGATACTAATGGTTTGTGATCTGTTTCCACAATAAATTTTTGTCCATAGAGATATTGATGAAATTTCGTACATCCATATAAAATAGCCAAACTCTCTTTCTCAATTTGACTGAATTCTTTCTCTGTGTCTGTTAGTGATCTTGACCCATACGCTACTGGTTTTCCTCCTTGCAAAATTACACTACCCAATCCATCTTTAGAAGCATCAACACTCATAACAATTTCTTTATCGATATCAAAATACGTTAATACTGGTGACTCACATAATAATTTTTTCAATAAATCATACGACTCTTGCTGTGATTCTGACCAAATATAAGGCACATCTTTCTTAGTTAACATTCTTAAAGGTGCAGTTACTTCTGCTACATTTGGAATGAATCTAGCTACATAGTTTATCATACCTAAGAATCTGAGTAATTCTTTTTGTGTCTTTGGCTCCACCATTCCCACAATCGCATTTGTTCTATCTGGGTCAACTCTCAGGCCTTTGTCACTTATTATGTGACCTAAGTACTTAACCTCACTGACTTTAATTTGACATTTATTTTTATTGAATTTCACACCGAATTCCCTAGCTCTATCTAAGACTTTCTTCAATATTTCATCATGTTCTTTCTCAGTTTTAGCATGTATTAATACATCATCAATATATATTTCAACTCCCTCAATATTCTCGAAAATACTGGTAAAGACTCTCTGAAAAATTTCTGGACTTGTACTCAAACCGAATGGCAATCTATTAAAACAATATCTCCCAAATGGTGTATTAAATGTTGTCAATTCCCTACTCTCCTCTGTCAAAACTATCTGCCAAAACCCTTTGTCTGCATCCAGTGTACTGAAAATTTTATTACCATTCAATTTAGACGCTATTTCATCTACCGTTGGAATCAATACTGGTTCTCTTTGTACCTGTGTGTTCAAATATTGTGGATCCAAGCAAATCCTAAGCGATCTATCAGGTTTAACTGTCATCACCAAAGAGCTCACGAACTTTGTTGGCTTTTCTATTTTTGAAATTACATTTAATTCTATCATTCTTTGTAATTCTCCTTTTAGCTTCGGCAATAATTTGAAAGGAACATGTCTGCATGCCTCTATCTTGCCAATTGCCTCATCCTTCAATTTAATTTTATACTCAAATCCTTTAATTTCTCCTACACCCTGGAATAAATCTCCATAGCCCTTAAACATCTCATTTTTATCAGTGAAATTAATCGAATTTACTTCATGTTGTGCGTTTCTTCTGATTAAGTCTAGAGCCTGTAGTGTTGGCAATCCTAATATTGGCACAAAGTTTCCTTGACAAACTTGAAAATTTATTTGTTGAATGCTATCCGCGATTCTACATTTAACATTAATCTGACCTACTGTTATTATTCTCTGTCCATTGTAATTAGCTAACCTCAAATTAGACTGTTGAATTGTTTCAATCCCCAATTTCTCACATACATCCTTTGATATCACATTACATTGTGCCCCTGTATCTAATTTGAATCTAATTTTTCCCTTGTGATCAACAAATTCTACACTCTCATACCAACATTTTTCAGAATTTATATTATCAATATTTATCACAAACAGTCTCAAATCATGACAGTCTTCTTCATCTTGTACTTGTACTGATTTCACCCCTTTTGACTTACACTTCTTCTTGAAATGTCCAACTTTACCACATTCATCACAAGTTTTCATATATGCTGCACACCTGCCCCAGGAATGCTGATACCCACAACGTTGANGCCCACCTCCCAACACAACCACGGAGTATCCAGACACAGACGGCACACCTCGTCTTCCCCCGTTGCCACGTGAAAGCGCCTCTCACGGCCACCTTTGGTGACTAACCGACCCCGTCACCAAAGAGGATACCTGAGCAATATACTATTAGCCGACGAAAAACTATTTTCAAACAAATGATACTATCGAATCGTTTGTAATTCGTTAGCAGGTCATTGTACGCCCCTTTTTAACGTTTAAGAGTCAATGAGTCTTTTTTAATTAATTAATCACGATAGTCCATGAATCTGGCCGACAAATTTTTATTTTTCAATATTTTTTTTTTCATTCGATTGCAAATTGTTTGTAGAATCCAGATCTGTCACTCTTATTGTTTAAGAGTGAATATTCCATTCATAATAATGAATTTTATTATACCCTATGATGTGATACGCGAGGCTAAATAGCTCGTGGGTTCTCCGGCTATGTACTGTCAGTTTAAAAACAAAAAAAGAGTATCTTGTGTCATCATTAAAATTGAGTAACTCGGCAGTAGCAGTCCCGCTCCCACAGGGACAGGTTCGGATGGGTACTTTTGTCCTCCTTGTACTCAATGTTTACTTCATATTTTTCAGTTGATTTCTTCGCCGACTAATTAATATTAAGGGATGAAACAAAGACTGTTCAATGGAGAATTAAATTCCCCATCCATCAACCCCCGTTTCATCCCTTAATCTATGCAATAAAAAAATTAATATTGCGACGAAAGTCACGGCGCTATAAGAAACCCAATGTTTTCTCGGCGCAGAGTGACTCCCCATTAATTCGCCCGCTAATTAAAAAATCGT